>NC_134836.1:93308013-93611044 GCF_004210375.1 Tachypleus tridentatus
AGGTATCTGGTTTGTTCTGTCAAGCAAAGGTTTATTCCAAAAAGTAGGATTGCAACTCTAAAGCTGAGATGGTTACAGTCGAGTATCACTTTCTCATTTGGTGCATAAAAGTCATATAATATAATTTAAAACACCTTAGGCGTGATAAAAAGGTATCCCTGGTTGAACAAAATACGCACCCTGGCTAATTGATTAATGAATATTTCCTGTGAACGTTTTATCAATGCTATAAGTGTAGCTATCACTTTGGCCACAAATTTTGATTTTATTCCCTTAAATCGCAAGCTGAATTTTTTTTTGGCTGCACCTTTTTTTCGTACCTAAGGTGTTTTTGATTAGTTTAATTATATCCCGTAAAAGAAACACAGTTTACGTTCCCTGACTTACACTATATCCTGCTATTGCTGAGTGGTGAGAGGCTATCTTCCTTCCTATCATGGATGTCTTATCCCACACCATTGACGTATATTTCCAAAATATGCTTCGGCCATACTCTAGATATTTGCAGCAAATTAATGCTCACTTAATTCGTGAAAACTACATTCCAAGTTAAGGTGGCCGTTTTACCCAATACAAAAAAGTCGACTATCAGAACAAGACCAAGCGACCTTTTTTGCGGATGCATACTTATGTATGTATGTATGATTTAAACAAATGCTTTACATACCTATGTATGCATGATTTAAACAAATGCTTTACATACCTATGTATGCATGATTTAAACAAATGCTTTACATACCTATGTATGTATGCATGATTTAAACAAATGCTTTACATACCTATGTATGTATGTATGATTTAAACAAATGCTTTACATACCTGTGTACGTATGTGTGATTTAAACAAATGCTTTACATAGCTATGTATGTATGTATGATTTAAACAAATGCTTTACATACCTGTGTACGTATGTATGATTTAAACAAATGCTTTACGTACCTATGTATGTATGTATGATTTAAACAAATGCTTTACATACCCATGTATGTATGAGTTAAACAAATGCTTTACATACCTATGTATGTATTATTTAAACAAATGCTTTACATACCTAAGTATGTATGATTTAAACAAATGCTTTACATACCTATGTATGTATGCATGATTTAAACAAATGCTTTACATACCTAAGTATGTATGATTTAAACAAATGCTTTACATACCTATGTATGTATGCATGATTTAAACAAACGCTTTACATACCTATGTATGTATTATTTAAACAAATGCTTTACATACCTAAGTATGTATGATTTAAACAAATGCTTTACATACCTATGTATGTATGCATGATTTACACAAATGCTTTACATACCTGTGTACGTATGTGTGATTTAAACAAATGCTTTACATAGCTATGTATGTATGTATGATTTAAACAAATGCTTTACATACCTGTGTACATATGTATGATTTAAACAAATGCTTTACATACCTGTGTACGTATGTATGATTTAAACAAATGCTTTACATACCCATGTATGTATGATTTAAACAAATGCTTTACATACCTATGTAGATATGTATGATTTACTCAAATGCTTTACATACCTGTGTACGTATGTGTGATTTAAACAAATGCTTTACATACTTATGCATGTATGCATGATTTAAACAAATGCTTTACATACCTATGTATGTATGTATGATTTAAACAAATGCTTTACATACCTATGTATGTATGTATGATTTAAACAAATGCTTTACATACATATGTATGTATGATTTAAACAAATGCTTTACATAGCTATGTATGTATGTATGATTTAAGCAAATGCTTTACATACCTATGTACGTATGTGTGATTTAAACAAATGCTTTACATACCTGTGTACGTATGTATGATTTAAACAAATGCTTTACATAGCTATGTATGTATGTATGATTTAAACAAATGCTTTACATACCTGTGTACGTATGTGTGATTTAAACAAATGCTTTACATACCTATGTATGTATGTATGATTTAAACAAATGCTTTACATACCTGTGTACGTATGTGTGATTTAAACAAATGCTTTACATAGCTATGTATGTATGTATGATTTAAACAAATGCTTTACCTAAGTATCATTTATTTATTATTTATGTATCATCATATGACGATGACTGTAATATTGAAGTTCATCCTATAACTGCCAAATCTCATCGAGATAATGCTGGCCACAGATGATGACATATTTTTACCTAACAGTCACTACAGAAAATGGTGAAAAGAGACTCATCCAATCACGTAACACTTCTAATCGTTATCTCTTCACATTTTCCACTCTACACACCAGTGAAACCACAAGTTTGTATTTTGGATAAGAAGTTTCTAGACTCATCTGCCTTAGGACTGTTTTTGTACATTTCTTTTGGTTGATTGGGTTAGAGACAATCAAAACTTGATAAATAGTGAAGGGATTACACAAATGAAATATGTCTGGTGCTCTAAAAATGTCTATCACGTCGTTTCTTTTCTTGATTACTCAGTATCCATGTCTTTCTTGAATTCCAACCACTTATGTTGATGAAATAACGACACGAGTGTTTGAATATCCGGTAAAAGAAACAGTTCTTGGTAACAGTATTCCTAATATGCAGGTAACTAGAATCCTTCTTCGTCACAGTTGCTCAACGGTGAATATCAAGGTTTATGAGGCTGTAAATAGGTTTCAATACCCGCTGCGAGACGAACACAGATAGCACATTGTGTAGCTTTGTGCTTAACACCGACGAAACCGTAAAACTATCATTTCTCTTAGCAGTGAGAGATATCTTCGTTCTTACACATTTTCTTATAGACTAATCAGGATGTAACTATGCCTTTCATTATAAGGCTCAGGCAATCGCTTACATATCATGTAATCAATATATTCTTAATACATTATTTTGTCAGCGTTTAGAAAACATGATCTTATTACTTCTTAATTTTGTTGTTTTTATTAATTGCTACATGTAATAATCATAACAATGGTGTACCTAGTTGTCCACTTGAAGCATGGGGAATAATCAAGGAATTTCTAAATTCGATTTAATATTGCGAAAAATGACAGTGAGATGTTTATCGGGCTAAGTCAGTTGCAGTAAAGTATTCAAAACCTTAACAAGTTTCTCTCTAACTTATACAGACTAAAATCCATATCATACTGTTGTAAGTAGTACTGTATGGTGTAGTTTTACAGTGCCATCTATATGCAGTCCTAAATATTAATACTGATATATTTCACGGCCTTTTAGGTTTAAAAAAAGTGATTTTCCGAATCTTGTTTTTTTTTCGGGCACTATAAAAAAATGAAAATTAAATTTCTTGCATCATAAATAAAAAAATCAACATGAAAGCAAATAAAAAATAGCTCCAATAACAGAAGGAATGAATTGAAATATGTTACAATCATTACGTTTAGAATGCATAGAAACAGAAATATCAGTATCTGTATTTTGAATTTCGCGCAAAGCTACACGAGGGCTATCTGCGATAGCCGTCCCTACTTTAGCAGTGTAAGACTAAAGGGAAGGCAGTTAGTCATCACCACCCACCGCAAACTTTTAGACTACTCTTTTACCAACGAATAGTGGGATTGACCGTCACATTATAACGTCCCCACGGCTGAAAGGGCGAACACGTTTGGTGTGACGGGGATTCGAACCCGCGATTCTCAGATTACGAGTCAAGCGCCTTAACCATCTACCCATGCCGGGCCGAACATAACGGAAAGCAGAATAATTTAACAAACAAAACAAAATCGTTCATACCGAATGGCCCCGGTATGGCCAGGTATTTTAAGACATTTGACTCGTAATTAAAGGTCACGGTTTCGAATGCCCGTTGCACCAAACATTGTTCGTTCTTTTAGCAGTGGGGCGTTATAATGCAACGGTCAATCCCACTATTAGTTGGTAAAAGAGTAGCCCAAGAGTTGGCGGTGAGTGATGATAACTAGCTGCCTTCCCTCTAGCCTTACACTGCTAAATTAGGGATGGCTAGCGCAGATAGTCCTCGTGTAGCTTTGCGCGAAATTCAAAACAAGCCAAACCTTATTGATCATCGTTTCAGACTTTGATAACTGCGTCCATGCGGGTATTATTGTTATTTTTTTGCGATTAAATAACCTCAAGCAATATCAAAAAAGCAATTTCAGTTTGTCAACCAATAATTCATTAATTCTGCAATTTAATGTCATCATATAATTATACAACATGTAGAAGTGAAGATGACGTCAAAAATAATAAATATAAACTCTCCAACACGGATGTAACTAGCCTTGAGGACCATAAGATTGTTTTTTGACCTCCGTCACTCACTCACAACACTAGAGTCGTAGAAAAAGTCACCAAAACGTCGTTCTGGTACGTTATGGAACATTTTTGATAATAAATGAAAATAAGTTTCAAAGCAAACTACGTTCAAAATTCGTCATCCACATATAAAAATATGTCGACGAATACCGCCATCGCAGCGCCGCCTCGTTCTTGAACGTTGTGTCAGCAAAGTCACTTTGCAAAAGCATAAAACGGAATGATACAATAGATAATTTTGTGATTTATACAGTTTCTACAGATGTTATTCCATTCGTATTTCCCTTTACGCTCAATCAAAACCGAATGTGAAAGCGAAAAATAAATAAACAATCATATTGTTTTAAATGAACTAATACACGCCATTCGTGAAGCAAACACTAATTAGACACTGCATATTCTTCCCTTTTTTGCTTTGTTACATCCTAAGTTCATTTTGTTAATATCATTTATACACAGCTACAGAACCGTATGATCAGACTACAGTAGTAACAATGGACAAAAATATAGAAAAGATGTCTTCCTAACAGAAGCTATAATTTTTCATTGTTACTAATTGTAAAATAGTTTTTAGGTTTAGTTCCAATGTCGTTAATTTATTTTCTTAATTTTTCGTTTCGGTCGTTTTCTTTTCAGTTTCTAATAACTAAAGCAAACACTGGTAGAATACGTTGTTTTTTAGTTAAAGTTTAACTGTTGTTAAAATAATTTAAAAGATTCTAACACTTTTTTAACTCTGAGCATTTCTCACATATATATATAATTTGAAATTAAAGTTCGAAACTTTGGTTGCTATGAAGCTCCTCAAAAAACAATTTCTGGCTTTCTCTGGAAAGTCAAATTGTAAATAATCGACACATTATTAAAACATCATTAAAAATATTTCTATTAATAAAAAAAATAAAATAAACTGATGTGAATTCACCCTGAATTTCTTGTAGGTAAATATGTAAGGTCGAACAAAATGTTCTCTAAAAGAGTAATGTCCAAAATCGGTTAAGTTATTTTTATATAAAAACTTACTAGTTGTTCAAAATAGTAGGTATCTATAACCATACCTAATAATTAAACGTAAAATTATAGGTCTAAGTTTCTATGAATTACAGAAATTACTAAAATACTTCTTGTTATGTATTAGAAATTAATGTGATACTGTTTTATTAATATAATTAACATTTTATTAAATAACTTCTTAGACAAAAGCCAATGGCTGATTGTTAATGAAGCATTGCCACAAATAGTCCATTATATCTTATTTTTAAGCTAGTTTAAATAAAGATTTTTTTTTTTTGATAATCCTCCTGGTGGGTTTCACAAGACCTCTATGTTTCTAGAATCATGCAAAATATGTTCTTATTCATATTTTTCATGAAAACATACAGAAATAATACAGTTGACAGTTATGGTTACAGGAACAGAAGAATAGAAACAGAGATGTTGGGAATGTACAGATGCGTCGCTAGGTGCTTAAAGATTCGTGGCTCAGTCTCAAAGGCTCGGAAATGTTCGGCGTTTCAATATGATATGTATCATGATTTTTTGTTCTGATTCTTCAAGACGCTAACAGAAGATAGGGGCATTGACCCCACGTGCCATTGCCTAGCGACGCCTGTGAAGATGCTACAGCTGTGAATAAAGGGAATCGATAATATATATATATATAGAGAGAGAGAGAGAAAGCAAAGAAGGTAACAGAACGAGATTGGTGAACCAAGCCAGATAATTACGATATTTTGTTTAGTTTGGTTATTTTTAATTTCGCGCAGAGCTACATAAAGGCTATCTGCGCTAGCCGTCCCTAATTTTGCAGTGTAAGACTAGATGGAAGGCAACTTGTCATCACCACCCACCGTCAACTCTTGGGCTGCTCCTTTACCAACGAATAGTGGGATAGATTGTGACATTATAAAGCCCCCACGGCTGAAAGGGCGAGCACATTGGTGCGCCGGAGATGCGAATCCGCGACCGTCAGATTGTGAGTCGAACGCCTTAACCCGCCTGGCCATGCTGGGCTTTTAAATAAATAAAGCCTTATATAAATAAACAGCACAAAAAACTAGTTCTGGAAGAAATGTTTCTAAAAGATAAATGACTGATCCTGCGATTTATCAATTTTGGTAACAAAGATAAATAATTTAATGGTGAAGGGATAATGCGTGAAAAGTACAACTTTTCAAAATATATGTGAATACACATTCTTTTACTAATTAAAAAAATCTCTTACTGAAGGTGAAAAACATCAATAATATTGGTCTGAAAATATATTAAGTTGTTTACAACTTATACAGTAACTCGTATTTATTATGAAATAAGATATAATATTTTATTTAACCTACAATATGATTTGTATTTTTCTGTGTGTTCAAAGAATGTGTTGTAGATATGACAATAAACAGACTAAATAATAAATATAGTCAAAACGTTAACATAAAATCTTGATTTACTGCGACGTGAAAGCAAGAATTGCAGACGACAGTCAACCACCACAACTTCTGCCACACCAAGGCTTTGTAACCACATCCTGACAAACATTTCGAATCCCTAAGACAAAATATCATGTTATTTTCGTTTTTCTAACATTTTAATATCTTTTTCTAGATGTGATTAGTTAATAATTTAGAAGTTATAAAAAATCTTCATTCGACTAGTATTTTAACTGGAGATTCTTGCTTGAGACAATCTACTGAATTAATTTGAACGCTACCAACAGAGGGTCGAGCGCTACCGGCAAGGGTAGCATTACAAACAGAGAGAGGGTTATACGTATATACATATGTAACCTATTTTGCATACGCAATTTGAATTTTAAATGTAAATAACACAATAATCATTTTCGCGGTGAGTGAGTTTGGTTAGTCTCCCGCTGGTACAGCGGTAAGTCTACGGATTTACAAAGCTAAAATCAGGGGTTCATTTCCCCTTGGTGAACACAGTAGACAACCGAGTGTGGCTTTGCTATAAGAAAACACGCACAAGTTTGATTAGAAAAAGAATTCTCGAAGTTCGCTCACGAAAAAAATTATTTCATATTATTATTTGCTCAAACATATATACGAGAATTTCTTGTCATAAAAGTTAACAATGTGATTTATCTTAATTTTTAAAATAAGATTTGGAGCAATTCATATCCATTTTATTACCTTGAGAGAAATTTCCATTTTACTTGTTTGTTAGTTCGCCAATTCTTAGGCTACTCTTTTACCAACGAATAGTGGCATTGATCGTACGTTATAACGCCCTGCATGTTTAGTGTGGCAGGGATTCGAATCTGCGACCCTCGGATCACGAGTCGAGCACCATAACCACCTGGTCCTCCACGTATTTGGTTTCTAAATGTAAACGAATATAAACTTGTAGCACAGGGAGTTCTATACGTGTTAGTCAGTCTGTAATATTATGCCTATATATCGTGCGTGTGCGTGTTGTTTGTCCAACCATGGTTACTAATCGAATAAAAGTGATTGTTGTAGTGCATCGTTTTTTCGTAAATTGTTGGATTTTTCATTTTGATTAAAATAAATTTCACACATATTGAATTTTTAAAACCAAATAGAAATAATCATATTTTATTAACATATTTAAAAAAAACTTATCCTTTTTACTCTATAGTGTTAGATGAAAGAAAAAGATTGGTACTCTTACATTTTGAAAAGCGATCTACGATCTGATGTTTCTTCCCTACATTCGAATTTAGCAAATAATTGTTTTTCTAAAAAAAATAATTCTATAGGAAATAAAAATAAAGTGCAAACAACATAACAGTAGCTCTAGAAAGTTCATGTGTTTTAATAAAATGTTTCTGCAAAATTAAAACATACATACACAACGACAGATGTACACTATTTATCAGAACCCCTACTGAAATGAATAAGTTTTTGATTAGTGACGCATGTAGATGCTCAAGGCCAAGTGAAACCAAGCCCACAAGTAAATTATCACTCATCACCTGTAGCCACTAGCAAATGTATAAAGGTATTCTTTAATAATAATAAATTAATATTATAATGTAAGCTTACAGAGTTCACACGCAAAAATCTTGGAATTTGATGCCTAGTGATGGATGGAGTGGTGATAGCCTACTGTGTAGCTTTATGATAAAACAAATACACAAACTATTAGAATGGCATCATCAGTTTCTAAATGTACGAGATTACATAAAATCTGTAGTAGACTTTTTGCAAGTTTAAATGATAATTCATATCATGAAACGTCTAGGAACAAAGGGGAAATTGAATATTATCTTTTTTAGTAGAAAAGATGTTGTTATGAAGCCATGGTACTAGATTAAAATATACTATGTAACTTACTCCAGACATGGAAAACTGCTGTTCCACAATGCGTTCTCTAACGGATTTACTGTTATACATTTATTTTAATATCTGTGTTTGTTTCAGTTTGATGCATACAACGTATATTGCAAAATGCGTATTGGGAAAGTCCCACCTGTTCTCTAAATATGTAGATATTCTCGAGCATAAGAATCAACAATGTACGATGTTTGTGAAATACTAGTAATTACCAGTATTGTTGGACTAACTGAATCTTCGAGAATCTCACCTAATGAATACAAAAGGTAGCCATCGTAACAATGCGAGGAGACAGAAGAGAATATGGTTGGGTCGCTACAGTGAGTGTACTATTAGCCTCGGAAGCTATAATTGTGATTAACGTTTATCAATAGGAAAACTAGAGAATTTGACCACAAATGTTTAGAGATTTCGAACATTATAAACCGCTAAACTTAAGAGAACTAACTCAGACGTTAACATTTCTACGATTCCATTAGATGTCTATCTTCCTCTGTGAAAAGTAAGCTTGTAATCCACGTTAGGCCAAACAAGAATAGAGCTACCTAACATTCCCTTCAAGTGAGATATACCTGTGTATCAAAATAAAATTATATCGCTCGTCGTGGACCTAGACAGTCGGTAAAATATTCAGTTCCAGACCAGATAAAAGACTGATTATTGTTTGTTTGTAAAACTTTTGTATATAAATCATTATTTGTAATGACTACTTGTAATAATTATTATAAATTCTATTGTTGTTTGTCTATTAAAATAAACTTATGTTAAGAAGGAATAGTGTGTGTATCAATCTTGTTAGCTAATAACATAACTTTTATACATACTAACATTCAATTAACTTCTAACTTAAAATTTCCGGCTAATTGAATTTGTAATATTTAACGTTCATAACATAACAAATCGGAGACTCGACCGAGATAAGTTGTAATTCGTAAAGGTTCTCAAATTAAATTAGATACTGTGTACAATTTCTTTATCTTAATGTTTGAAAAGTCTAAAACTTAGCCAAGGTTGATTACATATATATGTATTAGTTTGTTATAACTTAAAAAAGCAAACAGAAACAAAATAAATTAAACAGAAAACGCTCAGTAATTGAAAATATCCCAGGTTACAAACTATAATGTGGGATTATAAAATGCACCCTAAGTTTTGGAGGTGATTGAAAAAGTAGGACCTGCATTGCGGTGGGAATTCATCGTTTGTCAGTCTTAACCTACATTCGCCAGTCTCACATAAGAAATAAAAGAGTAGCAATAGATATAGAAATTAGGAGAGCGAGATGTGGGTGCTTAAACCCACAACGTCCCACATCTATACCACCCTTCACTGCCTGCAGACAGCTGTGGGAAGGTGACTGTTCTTCAAAGTAACGAAGAAAAAATAATTGAAATAAAACTAAGGATAAGAACAAGAAAATAAGATGCATACCATCTTGGATAAGCAAGTTGAAAACATACCTCTTGAAGTTAGTATTCCAGCCCCAGTATGGTTGAAAGGCACTGACAGCACAGCAAACGAACTATAACAGCATGAACCATCTCAACCAGCTATCCAAACAATATAATGCGTTTTACAGTTTCTGTGATTGTAGTAAAAAAAAACAACAGATGTTACCTGGAAGCTAAATGTGAAACAGAATGGTGAAGGAAATGAAAGTGGTAGAAGTAAAGCTGCAAGTTGAACTATTTGTATTTTACTAGCCAACTCGAAAAATAATAGTTACCAAGCACTTAAGACACCATTAATAAGAACAAGATGTTGACAAAGAGAAATACTTTAATTTTTTTAAGTTACTAATTGTTTCGTATTATAATGATTTATATACAAAAGTTTTAGAAATTACAAACAATACTGAGTCTTCTACCTGGTCTGGAACTGAATATTTTATTCATGGTTCACGATAAGACAATTAATTCTAAGTTGATATTGTTACATTTCACTTAGAAGTTAGTTATTCTTGGCTGGCCTCATGCAGTTCACAAGATGAAGCTTACCTTTTTCCAAAAAAGGTATCTAACATACTCGTAGAATATTAATGTCCGAAGTTAACTCACTGAAATTAAATGGTCTATAATGTTCAAAATTTATAAACGTTTCTGTTAAAGCATCTATAGTTTTCTGACTGATAAACGTCAACCACAGTTATAACTTCCAAGTTTTATGGTATGCTAATTGTAGCTAAACCAACAAAATTATCTCTTGGCGCGTCGATTTATAAATATTTAGGGGGAGGTTCTCGAAAGTTCATTTGGAAACAATATTAGAAGATACGCTTGTGCTTTCGTAAAACACATATTGTTGATTCTTACACTCAAGAATCTTTTACAAATTTAGAGTGTGTTTTCTTATAGCTAAGCAGCACCGGGCTGTCTGCTGTGTCCAACGACTAGAATCAAACCCTTAATTTTAGCTTTATAGGTCCATATACTTATCGCTGTCTCAACGGAGGACAAATTTTGAGAATAAGTGAGACTTTAGTAATACACATTTAAAAATATGTTATATGCGTTTTTAAATATATATTTAACTTACACAAATGTCTTTATTAAAGTTAATATTTATTAATAAACCCGTTACATTAAGAACCGCGTGTTTAGCCATAAGGTGTGAACAGTGGCGATTTTTGAAGTGAAATTATCACATATTTTATTGTAATATCAGAAAAGGGAGAATAATTTGTCTTGTCAAACTGTGTTTTGAAGTAATTGAACCAAACTGTGTGGACTTTGATGAAAAAAAAGAATTATTTAAAGCTCTAGATACAACAGTGATACCCATCAGTGTAACAAACATTTATATATCTGTAACTTGTTGTTAAGAAATATTTTATTTTAAAACAAGTGGCTTTTGCTATTTATTTGCTGATTGTTGAAATTTATTGCCAACAAGTTACAGACACCCACTGTAAAAGAAACTAACCAATAATTTTTTTTTGGGGGGAATTCGCACAAAGCTACTCGAGGGCTATCTGTGCTAGCCGTCCCTAATTTAGCAGTGTAAGACTAGAGGGAAGGCAGCTAGTCATCACCACCCACTCTTGAGCTACTATTTTACCAACGAATACTGGGATTTACCATACATTATAACGCCCCTACGGTTGAAAGGGCGAGCTTGTTTGGCGCGACGGGAATGCGAACTCGCGACCGTCAAATTACGAGTCGCACGCCTTAACACACTTGGCCATGCCGGGCCATAACCAATAAATAAACAAACAAAAACTAACAAAGCATTTGACTCTGTTGAGATCACAGTGAAGTTTAGATCTCAAACTGGTTAAATAATAAATGAAAGGCAATTTAAAAGTATTTTCTTCAAACAAGTCAAATTCTTGACATTTTAATATTTCAAAAATTGTGGGGAGGAACAAGGACAAGTTTTGTTGAAAATGTTTATTAATAGACATGCATAAACTATTTCAAAAGATAGTTAATTTTGTTTGCAAAATGGTAAAATCAAAATTATAGAATTTACAAAACATGGAGGTGCTATATAAACAAGTAACGAAGAATTCGTTCTAAATAATTGAACTTAGCTATGGTGTATATTTGTACAAGTAGAATACAATTCGTATAATATGAAACATAGGTACTTTTATTATCTTATAAAAACATTAAACTCCACATGTAATCTAAAACTTATATTAGTGAGAATACTAAAGAAATTATGACTTTCTTTTATCTCAAATATTATTTGAATGTACACAAAAAATACTTGAATAACATGTGTGTGGGTCCAAGCTCATGTTCATGAAACACACTAACTTCAAACCATTAAGTACCTTCATAAAGCCATTTTCAATGAGCTTCAAATACAAAGTTCTATCTCATAAAAATAAATACAAACATTTCTGAAAACCTTAAGATTGACCACAATGTGACAACTACATTTCTTAAAACAAATAATCATATTAGCTTGTTAATACTTACCATACAAACACCATATCTTTATTACGGTCAAATGCACAAGCATTTACAATATTTTTCATTCACATTTAGAACACAAGAATGCACTCAAAACTCATCTGATTATACTAGGCATGACTGATAACATTTTAAATAAGTTTTTCTTTACTTTGTTGGTAAAATCAATATGATATCTTTTATAATAACATCAAAAACATTAAACTAAATAAATACAAATCAATCTACTAACTAAATAAATCCCCAAGATCTTAAACACTTCATATTTGTATTACACTTCACATATTCAGGTAAACTGTAATAATTTAGAACCAGAATAATATTTTAAAATCAGTTTAAAATAATACCTTAAGTATATTGTCCTCTGCATTAAATTAATAGCTAAAATAGCTTGATAAACTAAGATTATTTTAATATCTTTTTTTATAGAGTACATTTTGTTTTTGTCCAAGTTTTAAGATATCTTATACTTCTGTAACTAGATCAAAGTAATTTTCTTAATTTATTTCAGACTTAGTTTCACTCAGACTCCTACAAATTTTACTCAATTAATGATCTACCATTTCTATTTACTTTAAAATAACTATTACATTCCATTTCAAAAACTTTAACAGCACTGTTTATATTAATTACATCAAACAGGTTTTATTCCATTTTGTTTTCTTTACACAAACTGATATACCATATACTGAAATAAACAGCATTCTGACTGTTCTCAGCCTTACTAAGGTACGCGCTTGCACTGTATTAAAAAATTATCAAATAAAACATCTGTCCCAAAATTATAAAGATTCAGTGAATTAAAGATGTTAAAAATGCTATTTTAGAAAGTTCTAGGTAGCAGAAGATAACACAGAACAGCTTTCTTGAGAGTTACAGATACTCACACAAACCTAAAGAAAAAGAAATTGTTGAACAGTGCACAAATTACAACACAAAATAAAAATAACCTTTATAAATATTAAACACTAACTTTTGTACTTTCTTAAATATACATTCTTCTTCTGTTTAATGTGTCTATAACCTTCTACCACATGGGTTGTCAAAGAGCTATACTTACTAATCACCAAACAAATTTACTTGTAAAATAATTAAGGAACAGTCAATAAAGATTCAAGTATAGTTTATCATGACTTTCCAAATACATTCCTTATAATTAGATATGCAAAGTAGAAAGATTATAATACTTCAAGCTAAATTATCATTTAAAACTACCTAAACCAAATAATTTAAGGTTTTAAAACTTATGCATGGACAAGAATAAATAAAGAATAATAACAAATATAAACAAAGAATAATTAATCATTAAATAAAAAAATAGTTTATTTTGTGACTTCACTGAAAGAAATCAATTGGTTTGACACAATAATATAATACTATGATAATAATAAGTTGTCTGACATGAGAAAAAGTATTCAAGAGCACACCACAAAAGGTCATAAGAATATGCTAGAACATACGTGGACAAGGATAAATACACCATACAAATTAAATTATTGGGCAATGTTTCATGCAACAGCCTTTGTTTGTTCTAAAGCTGTAACAGGAATTTGGTACTGTAACAACATATGCATTAGAGAGAGAATTTGCAGGTAACTATGTTTTATTGAACACAAGTAAAGTTACCTCAATTACTTCAGGATAAGTTATGTATTTAAAGGACCTCAAAGTTGTGACTAGAAGGCTATAGAATACAATTGTTTCTACTACTAGCCCTGATAAAGTTATAATGACAAAACAATGACTGAAATGAATTTTTTTTTTATTATTATTTGGAGAACCTCATTTCCAAAATGTCTAAATTCCCTAGTATTTACTGCAAATTTTGAAAAAAGAAAATATTTTCATCAGTTTCATCTGGCATGAACCTTAAGATGTATTTAGTTTCACAATGATAGGAAGACCTGAACTGTCAAAAGAATGCGAGAACAATGGACTTTTAGACCTTTAACTACACAATATAACTACTAGCCCTGATAAAGTTATAATGACAAAACAATGACTGAAATGAATTTTTTTTTTATTATTATTATTTGGAGAACCTCATTTCCAAAATGTCCCTAGTATTTACTGCAAATTTTGAAAAAAGAAAATATTTTCATCAGTTTCATCTGGCATGAACCTTAAGATGTATTTAGTTTCACAATGATAGGAAGACCTGAACTGTCAAAAGAATGCGAGAACAATGGACTTTTAGACCTTTAACTACACAATATAACAAAATTTTTAATTTTCTTGTTCCTGGGTAGAAAGTGTTATTTTCCAATTGCTTATGCCTAAAGCAAATGGAAAAAGACCTATTTTTCTCTTCAAACTTTGCTTTTGTGACCTGGAAGCATATAACAAAAATATGATAGGAGACTATACTGGGGGCTGATACATGAAAGTGATTTAAATAACAGTCGCAAATCTCGAAAAACTACTCGCTTCTAAACATTTTTGTATAGCTTTTGTATAAATACATGTAAATTTTCATTCATATGTTGTTTTATCCAGACTTTATGTCAATGAAAATGTACAAATTTGCCCATTTTTACACAGAAAATATGATAATTTCTCAATTTCATTATCCAGATCACAAAAACAAAGTTTGAAGGGAATAATGGTCATTTTCTGTTCTTTTACAACATAAGCAATTAAGAAATAACACATACTATCCACAAACAAATGTTGGATTACATAGTGTTATGTAATTGTCGTATATGTAGCTTTGTTTCTCCAACAAAAATACAATAGAGCAATAGTTGCAATATAAACTAAAATTTAAGATTTGGAATTCTCTAGCAAGTAACAACCTTATGACATGTATGTTCATGCTCATGGATGTTGCCCAAAGAAACTTTATAAACCTACTTCAACATGTACATCTTCTTATATGACATGGTACATATATATAATACTTCAAGTCAGTATATCTTCTATGTCTAGTGATTAACATATTTTAATGATAACCAAACTTACAAGTTAGAATGTAAAACATGGAATGAATTTTGCTGAATTAGAGGAAAAAGCATTAGCAAAGTTGACACTCTCTTCACAAAACTATAAAAATCTGTCCTAAACCTAATTTGTTTCTTTTTTAAATTTTAAAAAATGCTGGATGATAGCTTCTCTCTCACACACAATAATTTTTCTCTTTGGAAGAATAGTAGTTACGTTTTTGATACTTTAAAGAGTAAATTCATTTGAAGATTACAAGTTTGTTTAGTGAACAATAATGAATGTAATGCTTATCATTAAAACCAATTTTCAAATATCAACAATAATAAATACTTTAATTACAAATTAAGTTACCAACAAATGGAAGGATCATGGCACCAACTAAATGATGTTTGCATTTAGGTCAATTGCTCTGATACAATCTATAGTTATAACGAACATATGAAGTAAACCATATATTCAACTTCTCATAAACAATGTTATAAACATATGTGTCAAGCTGTTACAGGCTTCAGGTTTCTTACCAGGAACTGTACCACTTGGGGCAAATCAGCCTTTGTGTTTTAAAATATCAAATAAAATAAACCACTGGAATCTACTAAACATCTTAAATGTGTGAAATGAAATGCAAATAACAGC
Source organism: Tachypleus tridentatus (assembly GCF_004210375.1). Taxonomy (NCBI): domain Eukaryota; kingdom Metazoa; phylum Arthropoda; class Merostomata; order Xiphosura; family Limulidae; genus Tachypleus; species Tachypleus tridentatus. The sequence goes on from NC_134836.1 coordinate 93,324,104, forward strand.
AAATAGTAATGTCTACTTATGAAATAATAAATCCAGAAAACTGAAAATTTGTTTTCTTTGTTGTTAAGCACAAAGCAAAACAATGAGCTACCTGTGATATGCCAACCAAGGGTATCAAAACCCAATTTTTAGCATTAAGAGCTTTCATACTTAACACTGAGTTACTGGGAGCTAAAAACCTAAAAAAATGCACAGATTTTGAAAAAATTGAACTTAGTTTTAAACTAACATAATTCATAATCAAAACTTATTTTTATTTGCAATAAAATGTTTAGTTACAATACTTCCAAAGTATTCTAAACTGCAGTACTTATGATAATTCAAACTTGTCAGGGTTTCGAAGTGCAAGCATCAGCAATTCCCACCCACTTTATCTGTAGAGTCTGGAGTTACTATGTATAGTAATGTCATAAGGCAAGAATTTAATAGGGTTAAGGCTTAACCTTGTTCTTGTATGCTTGTGTTTCAAAGCAAACTAATGTTTCAAAATTACAAGCAGTTCTTAATTTATTATACCATACTACAGTTGTAAATTCTCAAATACACCGTTTCAGCTACAAAGCAGCATCAATACTAATACTGCTAAATCTCATGACTCTTGTTCATGCAAGATAACACAGAATCAGGTGTTAAACAAAGATTACAAATTTTCTTCTATCCATGTTTTCTTTTTCTTTTATATGCAGTTGGTATAAACCTACTCACTAAAATATAATGGAAAGTTATATAACTTTTAATATAATGAATACTTCTAATTCTTTATGAACAGGATGAGGTTTCTCTAGAAAAGTCAAACCAAATTCTTTTTATTCACTTTTTTGTTAAAGAACATTAACTAACCATGCTTATTTTGACATATTTTTGGTACGTTTACCCAAATATGTGGGAACACAAAACTACAGAAACAATCTTTTTGCCACTCATGTTAAGTTGCTTTAAGTGATGTTACAAAAACAGATTAGTTTAGAAAATCAACTTAAGACAAAAGTGCAAAACCCTGTAACTTGAGCACATTTGAAAGGTCGACTTTTCTTCATTGGGAGCAAACTGAAGATAAGAACATTTTCAGGTTGCTCCTGATGAAAAACTGTCAACCTTTCAAGTGTCCAGAACTTTGTATTTTTGGTTTTACCATAGAATGCTGCACTATATTTTTCTAATTATATTTCAATATCCAAATCTAAAGTTTCATTCATTTTTATTGTTTTTATAATGAATAGTAAGGATATTTTACAAATAGTACAGTAATATGTTTATTAATTTTTATATGCAAGGCTTAAAACAATGCATTTTTTTTAAAGTATGAATTTTACAAAAAGGATTATCACTTGGTCAATAAAAGCTGCTTCATGTGATTGAAATTCACTTTAATCCCTAAGTGGATGTGATGTGTCATGACATGGCTGGAGATTGACCACTGTCCACTCCTGGCTTACTGAAATGAAGTGGTGTTGTCACCAGAAAGCTGGCACTAACAAACAAAGGAAACTTGGCTTCTCTATCTAAACTCAGCACTTTAACTTCCTGTTTCAAAAATCACATACAGAAAAGAAGTACAATTGAGTTAGTCTTCATTTCATATTAACATCCAATATATACTATTTGGTGTTAAATTAATATATTAACTCCTGTTTAATAATACTTACAAAAACTATATGTCATTCTCAGAGTACTATATAATTACATAAATGATCCATGTTAGTATCCAGTTTTAAACATAAAAGTATTATCTTTCTATGCTAACAAAGTGCCATCAATATATAATCACAAATAATTAAAAAAATTCCTTTACTAATATTCTACATTTCAGCATGTACTCTATTCAAAGTTTAAAACATCTAACATTATAGTATACTTTAACAACTTCAGAAAAGAACATTTGGTAAATCATTTGGCAATAATGATTTACTTTCACCTTCATATTGTGTAGCTTACACTTTAAAGTTTATTTCTAAATTCAAGTTACTAATTGAAAATTGAGTCAAAAGAATTTTTTTTTTACACAGATTCTTATCCAATTCATGCATTTTGTCAAAAAAAAAGAGCATATTTTTTAAATCTTTTTAATTTCAGATACAGAAATACTGTAGGGGAATTTTTATTAAGTATGTAAAAAAAATGTAGAACTTAGTTATTATTTAAGTTTATAATTGGTAATATGTTGTCATCACAGAGAACACTGCTAGAAAATTGTTAACACTATTACAATGATATTTCCAAATTTTGTCTGGAATAAGCACACCTCCTGATTATACAGACCCTTCTCTGGAATTAAAATTATTTGTAGAAAAAACATTCTCTAATCAGTTTGTCTTGTCAAATTCTTTTTCCTTAGTGATTTTAATAAGAAAGTCAAGATGAAAAAGTTTTTCTTTTATTTACTAACAGAGTTTTTAAGAATACAACTTCAGAAAAGTAATGTCCAATTTGTGTTTTACTTAAAATTTTTCCTTAAACATACACTGAATGGATGCAATTTTACAAAAGAGCATATGAACTGAAAAAAGCATAATATTGTGTGTCAAGTATGTTGATGGTAAATTAGATGTGAAATACAAACCAAACAAAGTTTTAGACCAATAATCATGAGGAAGTGGGAGAAACCTTTGATTTAATAAAGAAATCAATGTACTGAGATATGTTTATAAATTCATATGACAGTTACGAAGCAAAAATGAATCTTAAACTAAATTTTATTCATAAAATATGCATGTTGAACAAGATCATATGTGCCTCCTTAAAATTTTCAACCTCTAGTCATATTTAATTTAGGTTCAACCACGGCTGACCACAGCAAGATCACTATTTCCATGAACAAATACTAAACCAACTGTATTCTTGCCTCTTTCTTCCCAAGGGATACATTTTTTAGGCCTGTAGTTGTGCTGTAGATTTGTTGTCCCTGCTCATCTTGAGAAAATACTGTTAGTTTGTACATAAGGTGACGTTTATTTGGTTGAGATGCAGAATGAAGATGGTGTGGGTCACTATTATGTTGATTACGCTTAAACCGGAGAGACCTGCAATATGTATTACAAATAAACTTAAGATAATAAAACACATTACAGTTTAGTCAGTTAACAACTTTGGGAAGTACAATCTAATAAGGTAATTTTAAACAAAATATTGAATCTGAGAATACCTAAAATATTTATTTAGGATACACCAGGCAATAAAACAAGCTAAAATTAAGAGTATCAAACATATCTAAGTTTAATGAGAGTATTTAGCATAAGAAAAAGAAAACTCATTAACAGTACAAAAATGACAACACATACTGAAACACATTTTATAACAAAAAGAAATGAAATTATATTATTTGAAGAGTAACTCAAATGTCTATTAAAGCATTATAAACAAAATTTTGTATAAATGTATTTAATTTTTAATTATATTTTAACATTTTCTTCACACAGTGGTAAATTGATACCCTTAATTACTAACAATTTGAATAAAGTGCAATACAAGTGTAGTTCTGTACCATTCAAAATCAAAGGAATCTATTTGTAACACTTTCATATTGCAAAATACAAGTTCAGAATTCTTTATTAATTGTTCTTTGTGTATTTACACAATTAATGGAAGAGAAAACAGTATGAAAACAATAATTCATATATAAAAATTGCGCAAACTGAATGCGATAGATGATTTTAATTTTTTCCAAATCTACTTCTAAATAGCTTTTTTTTTTAAAAACAAATCAATATACTTATTCATCTATATAAAACCATAAACATACACCAAATAAATAACCTAATGGATGTCATTACATAAAAGACGTTGAAATCATTACGACGTTTGGTTTTAGATTTACAGCAGAGATAATTTTAAAATACAAATAGTAAACTTATTAAATGTATTTTTATATACACTTTTTTGTTTTTGTCCTCTATTAGTACTGAACCTCTGATTAACTAGAAATAATTGCAAACAAACCTTTTACAATACTGTTCACAATAGATGACATTAAGTAATCACATAATATTAAATGAGTGTTGACCAACTTATAGTGTTGTATAACAGAATAAAACATCATAAATGTCAAAAATAATTCAGAAATGATTTATAAATACAGCTGCTTTGCATTATGCAATTTTATTCTTTCTATTTTTTACTCCTGTTCATTTCATTCTAGTTAATAGACTAAAAATAACTTAAATTTGTTTGGAATCAATATTTTGACATAACACTGTAAAAAAGTCTAAATACGGTCTAAAAAGCATTATAACAATTACACTGTTACATTACAATGAAAACATTTCACTACATTTAAATGTAGTGAACACACATCAAGACATGTATGTAGAGCATGATATCAATTAGTTTCAATTTTGATTTAACAGAAATCCATTACAATGTCAGTAATTCTTAGCTTCTTTTTTTAGCATAAACATACAACAAAAATATGCAAAGAAAGAAGCTTTTAACCAAACTTTAATTTCTCCCCCTTTTGTAACCTCTTGTCTGCAGTAAACATGCAAATAAATTTTAAAATTTAAAAAGCAAAACTTAGTGAATTAAAAATAAGGTTATATCTTCTCTTTGTAAAAACAAAATATTGTTTATACCTGCCAATGTAACTAACAACAATGTCCAGTCCAAAGTTAAAGCCAGTCCATCGCCAGATATGCTGAAAAAAAATCCAAACAATTATAATTTATTTTATAAAAAAGGAGAAAAAATATCTATAGCACTAGATAGTAATGACTCCATTTTATTTGAAATAATTTGTTGTTTGCCCATATAGTAACCACGTAATTTAAAATATAATTATTAATTAACTAAAAGAACATTCATTATAAAAGGTAAAAATATCTGCTAGTGTAATACATCTATCAAATGCAAGTTTACGATTCATTAACACCATAAAAAGTATTGTGATTGTTTATTATTACAGCTGATTTGGACTGAAGAAATTAAAGAAATATCTGAAATAAAATGTAGTTTCACCTCACACAAGAACATAGCTGTAATTAGCCTGGAGTTCCTTTCCATAGCAAAAACATTAAATGAAAGACCATAACAAATATTAAGTTCATTATTTAATGGTTTACTCAGTCATATTAGAAGCATATGTAGTGTTAGAAACAAATATCTGTGGGATCATAGATTTATTTCAGTACAATGTTTTGTCTCTAACACTGAGACATAATTATGTACAACATTCAAATTACAAATAAAGCCAATCAAATAACTGTGTTTATGGCAAATAGCTCTATTTGATTTTAATGTATATAACTTAATAAAAAATGAAGATATCTTGACATTTTCATTATGTAAGATCTTAATTACTTGAATTTTAGTGCTTTCTTTTGTTGGAGCTTTTCTCTGTATTCTAGCCAATAATTTTACATTTTAAAATTTGTTTTCTGCCCATTTTTAATCATACATTCATTCATATTTGACTCTAGTTTTCATGTTTCTTGTACAGTTACTATTTTCCTGTTTGTTTTATACATGGTACCTTTATCATATTTTTCATTATTACATAACTTTGATAGAAAAACTTATTATTAGATCATAGTTAAAATTTGCTTTCAGTTTTTATGTTCAATTTGTGTTTTTTAAATTCATTTGTAACACAAGCTAATTAATTTTTCACTAACAATACCCAAAATTAAATTGATTCATTACTACAGAAACCAATATTAAAAGTTTCCTACTGATGTTACCATAATAATTACAAATATAGTAATGTCACAGTGTATAAAATAGTATATCAGACTGCAAGATGTTACATATAGGAGAACAAATAAAAACTAGCTACAAAGAATATTAAACAATAATGAGAGACAAATGTAAAGGAACATATCACTGAGAAACAGTTCTAAAATTGTAAAAGTATTGTACAAATGGGACAAAATACTGGAGCACTAAAAATCAAAGAATTAGGACCTAGTAATAAAGTCACCATAACACCTGAATCTTCATTCCATTCATATTAATTTATTTAAACTAAAAAACAGATGAAATTGGTATTATCATAAACACTTGTTTGATTGGAAGTATTTGTAATTTATATGTTTTATTTAATCAGGTCTCATTATTAAAGATAAAATAAAATTGATATAAGCAAATGACCCCATAAGCAGCTGGTTCAAAAGCTTTATATATTTGATAGTTAAGTGGGTATTTAAAAAGTAAGTAGTGATACAGTAGTAATTTTATTGATGTAGTATTTAGAAATGTTAAAAAAAACATACCTATTGCAATTGTGTGTGTGTTCTTATAGCACAGCCACGTCAGGCTATCAACTGAGCCCACCATGAGAAATCGAACCCCTGATTTTAGTGTTGTAAATGTGTAAACTTACCGCTATACTAGCAGGGGAGGGCTTCAACTGTGAGTTTTACATCTTTTAAGTTAAGTTTATTACCAGTCTATATTAGTTTTGAAATTTTACAACTATAAAATTATGTTGCTAATCATGTTGATAAGTGTCATTTCTATAAAATACAGGACTAAAATCACTTCAGAAGCCATTCTGTAAAATGAATTGTCAAAGAAATTTAGAATTTTTACTTCTAAAATGTAAACATCAATGCCTTAATGTTATCAGTTTTAAAATAACAAAAGTAGACATAGTATCTAGTTTTACCTATTTAGAAGTAACCAGCTTTTATAGTTCTTGAAATCATTTACAGAGATCATATTCGATGTGAACTGTTATTAGCAACCCATTCTACAAAACATACCTTCCAGACGAATAATACCAAATTTAAACAAACATCTGAAAATAGATTCTCTAAAGATGAAAATGATATTTTATTGATAATAATTATTAATAAAACCAACTTCATTAATATTTCCATCATACCTGTCCTTCTGCCACAAGAATGCGTCCACATCTTAAACACTGGCTATTAAATTCATCCTCCGATAACTGTTTGGGTCTAAAAAATATATAGTATAAAACTCTTAAAATACTGAAACAAAACATCTTACTGAAGTATAAAATATGTTAAAATTGTACATGAAATGAATTTCTGAACAGAGAAAACACTTTGTAAATTATACAAAACTATTTTTTCTTTTAAATTAATAACAGTACTTAACCCTTAAACAGCAGCCATTATCAATTAATGCTACTACCTACAACATTCCTGCTGTTTAAGGGTAAAAAAAAAAATCAGATATAATGTTTCATAATACAAAAGAAAAGATCCTAACAGCAACATGGACATCAAGTCTCCTTATAACAATACTTTAAGAAAAGTTAATTGGCAAATTCAAATTTGCTCTTAAATATACTTTTTACCAATGATTTTTGGTAACTGTAGTCATTTCTTATATTTTTCTGTACTTAACAAACTTGAAACACCAAACAAAGATATAGAATATTACATAATATATTTTCATATTAAACAAAAAATACCAATATAAAAACTAAGCTTATTTCATCAGATTCACTGCAAATGTTTAAAAATTGTATAAACATGATTGTATTACATGTGTAAGTGCTGAAAAGCTGAGATAACTATAATTACTTGTTAAAAGTGGTTTAATAAAAAATTTGTAATTGTTCAAAGTGTTTTCATACATATTTAAATCACACATTTCTTTAATGTGGAATTATTATAAATATTTTTCTAGATTGACTTAAAAACTTGTATCTTTAGAGAGAGAATTTGAAGAATTATGCATTGATAAATTATTACAAAAATGGTCATTTACAAACATAAAATTAAGTTAGTCATTCTTAAAGGTTTAAGTTTTCACATGTGCAGAACACTAAACCTTACCCTCTGTCTACTCCCTGATCAATACGTAACATTTGATACCACTGGTTTTTGAACACTGGATAAAACCACTCTGAAATATTTTATGAAATAATACTTACAAAGAAAAATACATTTAAGGATCAATCAATAATGAAACAAATTACGTTAAAATTTTTACATTTCAGCAAAACAGATACATCTTCAAAATTAAAATTATTCTTCATTAAAGAAAAAAAATAACAAAAAATCCTTTTAAACCATATTTGCCCATCAAATGACTTACACTCAAAACTTTGTTTTTATCTATTTAATATAATTTTTCATCAAATTCATCAAAATCATGGATTCATATCTCCGTACTAACTATTGCTTCTGAAAGAAATGTCTTTATAAGGAAACACACACATCTAAAACAACCCATTATGAGAAACATGACTTAACTGGAAAGGTCAGACATATTAGTAATGGTCTACTAAATAATAAGAATTTAAACAAGGTAAAAATATATATTTATAACATGGCTTATCATTTGGAAATAGTGAGAAATTAGAAAAATGAAAATATGTTATAACTTTACCAATTAAACATTTTTCATTATTCTCCACACAACTTAGAGAAACAAAACTATTAAAAATTACCATTTTGTTCTGTACAATAAAAATGAAAAAAATATTGAAAATTGCATATGAAAACATATCAAAAAGTTCCAAAGAAAAGTTTAAATGTGTAAGTGATTTACCAGAAGTTAAAGTTAATGCCAGCCTTAGCATATGTTGAAATACCCCTCCAGATTTACATTCAGGATTAACTTCCTGAAAATATAATTATACATTAAAAATGATATTACACTATCATCAAGTATAATTCATGGTCTTTTAATTATCTGAAATTTCAGGTTTTTGACAGAATGATAATCATTCAGTAAATGTGTTAATTTTAAAATACCACATCTTCCCATATATGTGGTTCTATATGGAAATGAGATTTGACAATTTTTTCAATGTTTGTCCCCAGAGTGTCATTTCAATACTAGACCAAATGTTGGAATATGTTGTACAATTTCAAATAATAGAATGTTAGAACAGCATTTTATTGTGAACATAATTATGTAAAGTGAGAAAAACAATTCAACAACTCGCTTTGTTTAAAATAAATTACATCTATTTTTTGCACTAATTTATTTACTTGGGATAACGTGCAACAAAATCTTGTATCTAATTACCTCACTTTCATGACATTAACAGAACAGAAAGTACCTACCAATTGGCACAATATGATCAGCTTCTAATAATTCCACATCTAAATGGTGGTTCACCAGATGCTGCAAACGGAGAGCTTTAAAAGGAGGAAGATACTGACTCCCTCGTTTAGTATCTAGGAAGTACCTGTCTGTTAAATACAAAATAAATCATACAATTTTTCACAAATAGAATATAAAAAAAAAAAAACTGAAGTGATTTGGAAAAGAAACATCTGACAAATGAACATGTTTTATGGTTAAGCCAGACTGACATTTTCCTCCAACAGTTTTTAAGTCCAGTTTGGATGACACTTTCCAAAATTTCATTACAGTTGAATCTCATATAGAATGTTTTTTGTTGCATGTGTCCACTTTTTTTTTTTTAATTTCAAGAAATAAGTCAATAACAGCTTTAAATACTACCAAAATGAAAAATGTAAAACAGATCCATGATAAAATTTAAAAAATAATAGGAGCTCATTTTATAACATTGTTTTCCTAAACACTCTTCTTTAATATAGAAATAGTCTTTTTTTCCCATTTTAATATACATTAATTTTGTAAATTATTATTATTATCAATGAAATTAGTTTTTCAATAAAGATTCTAAAATTGTTGTAAAGTTAATTTAATGAAAAATTTCAAACTGGGTCTTCCTTGTGGAGAAAAATTGTAATAATTAAAAAAAAAAGTGAATTTATCTGCTGAAGAATCCAAACATATACTATAAATGGAATTGTTATGTGAACAAAGAAATCACAAGTACTTTGTATGAAATTTATTGCAGACAAATTTGCATTTATTTATTTTTTCCTTACATATGAGCAAAAGGGATCAAAACATTGCCATATGGAAAAGTGACTTATCACAGAGAAAGCTGAGTCTTTGAGAAAGAAAATGAAACATTAGGATGGAAGTCAAAGAAAGAAAGAGAGAGATAGGCTTGTTCATTATGTTATGAGGAAAGATTCAGTGAGAAAAAGCCAGGAACAGACCGGAAATACAGAAGTGCATCAAACTGCTCAACATGATTCAGTTAGAAGTCAGGAGCAATTTCATCATGGAAAAGCACACCACCCAGCTCACCAAGATACTGACCAAACAGAGTAGTGTTGCTACTAGTACATCATATCTATATAATAATATGCTTGTTCATATGTCTGTTGTGGAAGTCATGTGTGCACACATGCATATTCACATAGTAAGGTGCATTATCATAGCAAACAAAAACTGCAAATTACAATAAGCACCAGATGCTATAAAACACTTAACTTTATGTTTATGTATAATTGCCATAGATATAAATACATGTAGGTTATAAATTTTAGCCTGACATGTTGTCAAAAGCTAAGGTATTTTCATCAATCTTACTATAAGATAGCAGCCATGACCCATAAAACATTTGCAGTAGTGTTTATGCCCTTCATTTTAATTTCTATCATCTATCATTTCCTTACACATCTTAAAATATGCTTTCTTCCAAGCATAAGGTGCTAAAACGACAAATCCTGGTCTACTTGAAAACATTTTACACCCTTAGTCAATCAAACACAAGTAGATGTACTTTATTTGGTAAAACTACACACACATAACTTTATTTAATAAGACTACAAGTAGAATAATGACATGTACAACAGCATACAGATCATGAAACAATTATGAGCATTCAGTTTATAACACAGTTTTAAACGTTCAAACAAAGAAATTCACAAAACAGAGAATAAAACCCATAGTAAAGAAAAATGTAGCTAAAACATGTTTATGGCAGTCTATGAAATGAATTGAAGTTAAGTTATTGCAAAATTGTAATGAAGGCAAACTTAGCTGAATATGCAGAAATATCTGAATGCATGTTCTTACAGTGATAAGTAAATGTTTTTTAAATGAACTGCTCATGTTTATTTGAGACCTATTTCAGTTAAGAAAGTCCATAAACATTTTATATTGTGTAACACTTTTTTTTTTAGAATATTACATGTGGATTAACCATTGTTTGTCCAAAATACTGTGTAAATTGAAAAAAGCAGAAGCTGAAATTGAAGCCAGTCTTCACATCATGACAATTATATTGTTCCATCACATAGCATACTTACTGCATTAAAAAAATTGACTAATCAAAGAACATGGAAGGTGATTTTGAATGGAAAAGCCAGTATGCAATATGGACTCCTCACACAAAGGCAAAATACTCAACATTTTTGCTATAACATTAAAGATTTTACACAACAAACGTAGAGCATTTTAATAATTATTGCTGCCATGAAATTGAAATGTTTTCTTCTAAAAGCAGAAGCTGAAATTGAAGCCAGTCTTCACATCATGACAATTACATGATTAAAATCCTTCAGGTACAGGTTAATTTTGATAATGTAAGAACATTTATCTTTTCATTTTATTCTAAATAGCAACACAAAATAAAAAGCTACCTTAATTTCTGTCAATGTTATTATTCACAATGTGTTACCTGAATGACTCTGAAAGAACTTGTGAGCTTCTAAGACACATTCTTTCAGATCACCTTCCCAGATGATATTTTCGTGAAGAAAAGTCCACTACAGGAAGAAATTTCAAGAAAATAACATTGAGGATTGAAATATATTACAACACTCAACAAACAACATTGTATAATATGCACTTAAAACTATATGTAAAAGGGAATCAACAGTCATACAAAAGGCACTTTTTTGTGTTCCAAGATCGTTTGTATCATTCAAGAGCCTGAAGAACAAATGCTGTTTAAGATATAAATATAAAATAGCCATTGCCAAGTGATTACTACTTTATAAATTTAAAAGTGATCATGCCATCTACTTACCTTCTAATTTTCTAACCCTTCTTCCCAATTTAAGATGAAATTAATTTTACTTTGCTTCGTTATTTATTTGGTTTCTCTAATATTTGTAGTTGTCACATTATTTTGGTTCAACTTAATATGACTGCTAGAAATATTAGAGAAACCAAAGAAATAATGAGGCACAATAAAACCACTTTAATCTTAAACTAGGATGAAGGGTTTATTTGTTTGCACAAAGCTACACAATGAGGTATCTGTGTTCTTCCCACCACAGAAACTGAAACATAGTTTCTAGTATTGTAAGTCCACAACTATACCACTGTGCCACTTAGAAGCTGGATGAAGGGTTAGAAAATCAGAAAGTAGATGGCGTGAGCATTTTTAAATATTTAAACTACCTACCTTCGAACTAAAGTTATTTTAAGCAGGATTAAAATAAATTAATCTAAAAGGTTTTAGATATACTCAAACATGTCATTTGAAAGGGTCTGACCTCTTGAGTCCAAAATTGTAATTAAATCTCAAATCAGTCAATTCTAAAATGACAGAGCTAAAAATTTGTACTTGAGAAACTCTGAGCCATTCTATGAATTGTTATGCAGTGGTTAAAAAAACAGTACAGTTACATGTGTTACTTCATTCATTACACAAGTAAAAATGCAAATTTCAAGGTAATAGATCTCAAAAATTATCAATTTAATGATCTGACACAAATTATACATTCCCATAAGTGTCTAAATATATCAATTATTAAAATGGACAAAACAGAAAACATTAAACTTCAAATATAAACTGTGTTTACATAAATATTTTCCAATGAAAGACCAATATATAAAATAGAAAGAAAATAGTTGATTTATAGAAACATACTATTTTCTTCATTTCTGTTTTTTTATGATTTCAGGAATCAGAGAGTTTAAGTTAAAGTAACCATGATTTTCAGTGAAAATAACTGTTGTACTTACAGTTTTCAGTAAGATATAAACAGAGAATTCTGTCTGCATCACTACAAGATCAGGTGAAGCTACCAGTTCTTCCATTAAAGAACAGCTAAAATGAAATGTTAGCACAGCTTTCAAAATAGTATTTCTATGACCATCAAAAACATTTAAAATGAGCTGATTTAATTCATAACATCGTGAATATAAAACAACAAATAAGTTCAAATTTAAACAATCACAGCCAGCATCTGGATTGTATAGCATATAATACAAGAATTTAAAAATTAAGTGAAATAACAAACAAGTAACAGAGGTAACAGAATTTAACTGGTTAACAAATTAAATATCAAACAAGATAATTTACATTTCAAAATTTACCTTTTAAGCAAGGTTTTACTGATTTTATGATTCCTATATCAAATTGTTTTTATTCTTTACACTAATATAAGCTTTAGAACTTAATTTTTAGGATTTAGCTTAATCTATAACAAATAAGTATCGACAATTATTTTTAAGACATCATAATACAAGAATACTCAAATTTTCTTACACAAGCCTTACAGGTAAATTTCTCCTTTAGAGAATCATAGAAAAAAAACAAGGAGCTTTAACTTAAAAAATAATTAAATCACTAGGATCAACTTTTTAATTGGCTAGTTATGTCTTTTACAGTATTTTTAAGCATATTGCTATAAAGAAAGACCAATATAATCAGAAAAGAGTTTATATGAAAAATTATCATCAGAAAAAAATCATAAAAAGGCATATTTTTTCCTAAAAACAATAAAAATGTCCAAAACTCTCTCTTTTTTAAAAATTATTTAAAAGTTCTCATCAATAATTAGTCTTAAATATATTATTAACCAGTTGCCATTAATTGAACTATGATATAGTTTATTTTGTTAACAGCAAAGCAATTTAACATATCTACTGTCATCCCTAATTCTGAAATATCAATTATAGAGTAGAAAACCAGTTAGCAAGACCCACTGCCAACTCTAGGGATACTATTTTACCATGGAATAGTGGCAATGTAACATCCCACAGCTGAAATGGTAAGCATGTTCAGTGGCAAAAAATGCAACAGTAAAGTGTTTATGTAAACAATCACCTTACTGAAAATAAAGGAATATTATGCACATACATATTTTCACTATTATTATTTTACTAATCTTTAAAAGTTATACAACTACCTGTAAACCACAGAGAAACATTTACCATACTCCCTATCAATAATAGTAAATTAATACTAACTTATAAAGGTTTGTTTTTAGGCTTGTGGATTTGATACACTTGTACTGATAAAATCTGTTGTATTCATAAGCCAGTCAAGTTGAGAAATCAGAAAACATTTCCTACTCAAAATTGGTAAGGTACTTTTTAAACATAAACAATACAAATGTTGTGTGTGTTTTTTAAGATTTTAAGTTATTCCACAATTTGCAATGTCACTGTGTTTATTTTTGTTTGTGCTGTTTTTACTTTTTATGAAAATAAGACTATTGATAACTGCTGGCTTATTCTGTTTCTAATTTGGATACTCATATTAGGGTTACTATAAACAGAGTTATTTCTGTACTCACTTAATTTGTTGAAGATGATGAGTACTTTCTTGAACAGAAGACATTAGGTTTCTGAGAAGCCATCCCTTCGTCTTCTCTTGAACAGAAGCAAGACCATATTGAAGAGCAGCTTCATGGTATTTTAATACAGAGTGAATACTGTGAAAGGATAGAATTATACTCACTAGTTAGAAACTTTGTATAAGAGCCCATATACATAAAAATATAAAGACCTAAACTGTTATTCTAATTATCCCACAAATATAAGACTTATCCTAGTTGTTCTCAAACTACATATGTTATTTCCTTAACTGACAATAATCAACATATACAATATAGTGTATATAAATATACCATTTGTTTATCTTCTTTTTGTATTATTATATTTATTACAAATTCAGTTTTTGTTCTGAGTACATACTAGTTTCACATATCACATAGTCAAGAAACTCATTAAGTTGGTCAAGTTACTTCATTCCAGGAAAAACATAATTTAACAATGGTTGTTTGGATGATATATAGAGGTTATACATCTCCATCTATGTTGTAATGACAATGCCAACCATGTAAATATGTTATGTTGCTCATACTAAAGACAAGATTTCTTGTGAAACAGGAAAGCTTACACTTAAACAGTCTGGTCTGTGGTTTTAACATAAATGGTTGAACAAGAATAGCCAATAAAATTATATCAAATTATCTAGTGTCAATTAAACTAAGTACACACAAGTTTACTTTTAATAAACATTATACATTTTGTTTTACACATTGTATCCAATCTCATTACTTCACTCTACATTAACCCAACAAGAGATTTAGTACTACTCCAAAACTGATATCTTGGGCAAATCTCCTGTTATGTACTGAATTTAAACAAACAAAGTTTTACCTGCATTTCCATAATATCACATTTCAAGTACATGCAGTCACTTCCCAATTTTACTGTTTACAGCATTATACATTCTTAAGTTCTGGTATCAACTGGTGGGTGTATGCATAAGGAGAAAATAATATTTTCCATGTAATACCAGTTACGTCACAACCATTCCTAATATCACTGTTTACAGCATTATACATTCTTAAGTTCTGGTATCAACTGGTGGGTGTATGCATAAGGAGAAAATAATATTTTCCATGTAATACCAGTTACGTCACAACCATTCCTAATATCACTGTTTACAGCACTATACATTCTTAAATTCTGGTATCAACTGGTGGGTGTATGCATAAGGAGAAAATAATATTTTTCATGTAATACCAGTTACAAGTTACATCACAACTGGTCATAATTTCCTCTCACACCATCACTAATAAGTGGACATTTGAGCAGATGCTGTTATGAAGAAATGCTAAATAAAAAAATTTTAATAAGATAACTTTAATTTCAATTGTTAACTTCTATAATAAATCATGCTCTTTCCTCCATAAATAACTAAAATATTACATCAACTAAATCTTGTTGAGACATGACATGAGAACACTAACACTCAACATGAAATTTTACTGAATAGTATCACCTCAAGAAGTAGCAATTCCACTGTAACAAAAATACTTGAAAAACAATGTTACTAGAACATAGCTACTAAAATAGATATTATTCCATTGTACTTGAGGAAAGGCTTAATTAAAACATACAAAAGCTTTAAAGATTTGTTGTCAGCAAATATATGTTGGGAAAACAGAAAACGTGTTTAAGGATAAATTTACATAAATCTCATGTTAAAAATGCATAATCCACAATTCAGTGTCCGTATACCAGTAACGCTATCTTACAAGTATTTCTATTGCAGTGGATCGTTACTTCTTGAGGTGAAACTATTTAGTAAAATTTAATTAAACACATAAATGAATTGTGGAATTAATTAATTAATTGTGTGGGAAAATATCTTTAAAAGAGCTCCTTTCTCCAAATTTTTCCATTCTGATATTTTTTGCAAAAAGATATTTTGTAAAAATTATATTAATAAATTTAAAAGCATATTAAATGTAACATAGTTTACACACAGAGGAAGCTTAAACATATATATATATATAAAGCTTTAAAGCACAACAAAATGTAGCAACTTCCAGATTGTTAAGTAGGTCTTGTTAAAATATCCTAGATGATATGAAACCAGCATTTATGCTTTTATGTATTTTTTTTATGTTTTAAATTAACAGTAATAAAGATTTTTCAAAACATTCCTATGTTATTTCATTTTTATTAATAACTTCTATAAGCAATATATATTTGATCTCGTGTGGGTGTGTTTTTGGGTGTCCCAAAAAATGTCATGCATTATAATGTTACTTAGAAAAGTACAAAACCTATCGATTACCATATAATGAATGCAATTACTTAGAAACTAATGATGAATTTTATGTTCCCATAATCCCTTTTCAACCACATATTAAACATAGGCTACACATTAACTGATAACAGCCTACATTTGGATTATCATATTGTTCATCACTTCTGGAATGTTTGTAATGAGGTGTTTCAAATCTCCTGAAGGGTATTAACCCTTGAGCTTATTAACAGTCCAAAGTATTGACATAAATTCTATCACTTAGAAGAACATAAAAAGAAATCTGAATGTGACAAACCAGGTGAATATTGGGGCCATTTCACATCCTCATAGAGAAATTAGTCACTGCTAACCAGGTTAACTATTATCAAATAATTGTGAAATCTTATCTTCCCAAACTGTGCAAATAGATTTGGTGAATAAAATAAGGTATCTGCTTGAGAACACAGTGATTCCAGCAGGATAGACCAGCTCCTCACACAACCAAGGAAACAAGGTGTTACCTTCATAAAAAATTCTCAGACCAACTTATTTCTCTTTATGAGGATGTTGAAGAGCTTCCATACTCACCTGATATGCCACTCTTAGACATCTTTAATGGGATTATCTAAAAAACAGAACTTATGCTAACCACAAACCTTAAATGTTATAATTTTCCTATAATGAAAAGGTATTTTCAATAGTTACTTACCTCCACTCACATGAATATCTATTCTCATTCAGAACTCGACTATAGAAAAAATTATGCATGCCACAAGCCTTTATCCCCACTCAATTGAAACTGATCAATTATAATGCATCTGTCAGACAAATCATCATGTAAAAACCTTCCACCAATAAGACTGCAACATACTCTCATGATGCATGTGACTTCTTCTGTTCTATTCTACCAAACTATCACTTCAAGGTTTGGCAGAAGATAAAAGCACTAGTTTTCAATGGAGAGGAAGGGTGGGAAGTGTGAGCAAGTGTAAGTACTTATCAAAAATGCACTTTTAGTACAGGAAAATCTTTAACTTCCAATATGGTACTTTACCTCACTCACATAGAGAGCTAGAATCCTATTTAAATAGGTGGAAGGATTGGTTGAGAGAAAGAAAGAAGCATCCAAAGGACACTCCCTAAGATGAAACAGTCAGATTCTAAGATCTGATGTGGGGGACCACACCACTTCTGAATCAGGTATACTCTGCCCATCACAGAAAGATGTCACACATGAGCAGAAAACAGAGGAGTAATCCAAGTGAGAGAAAAACTAAGATCAGATAGTGCTCCAAATCATGTATTTATGAAACTCTTATTCCAGAAAATGTAAAACTGGGAAAAATAAAAGGATGTGTCTGAGACGTAGAGTGGCTAAGGTGCAACACACTGTATACAGCAAGTCAAATATATACAAAACCCATGCTGCTAAAAACCAACATCCACATGGAAGTAGGGCTTGGATCGTTCCATCAATAAGTCAAGTACAATAAATAATTCAGCTACTGAGTCCCATCAGCCATGTGCAGGTAGTAAAGAGAATCATACCTCCTGGAGGATGATTACAATCCAAAATTCAGTCCACCAGGAACCTGACACCCATGTGGAGACAGGAAAGAGGATCATACTAGTAGTAAATCAACTATAATCCACCACCCAGTCATCTGGTGGGGGTAGGAAAGAGGATCATGACATTTTCACCTCAAGTTCATGAAGCCAGAAAGAAGCAAAATCCCTAAACCCATGAATGGTGTGCACGTTAATATAGGAAACTGATAGATCAACCCAGAAATTTAACATTTGGCATTGAAAAGACATATGCATAATGTAAGCCACATCCCTCACAATGAAATTGACCAAGGTTGTCATAAGCACAGCAATATCCTCAGAATAATAAGCATTAAAAGATAGGAAATGGGGAAGAACTATAATAATCTTCAAATACCTCCACTATGACCCAAGATATAAATAAAATACAAAGAGTATAACTGAGCAAGGAATATAAACATCTGTAATACCTGTCTGAAGACTTATGTTGATTAGTTTAACTCTAAATTCAAAACCCAGCCACTGAGAAATAACATCAATATGGGAGTAGAATGAGGAATTCCAACTGAAGAGGTGAACTAAAATTTTGTGACTCACTCTCATTTATATTTGTTTCATATTGGAGGATATTGTATCATCTACACTAGCAGCACACCACCTCCCTATTCTCAACTAACTTATTTTATAATCATTTCTATATTTAGTTTGTATTTTGTATTTCATTAACCCATTCGGGAGGATACCTTCATAGTTCACCACATCAGTAGCTTGATAATGGTAAAGACTCTTAAACTCTACTAGAAGAAAAACAAGGAATAAAATGTTGTAGAGAGCCCACAGGAATGACAACACTGAGACAATGTATTGGGTGATCAGGAAAACCCCTGATCTAACAGCCAAGTGAGGAAATCTGAATTACAAGCAACAGTGGATTGATCAGAGTAAAATCCTGGACCCAAAATCCAATGGCAGAAAATGTTCCATTTGTACAGAGAAATTTTCATGAAGGAAGGGCAAATGAAACAAGCCAAAAACAAGCTAACCATCAGGACTAGATGAAAACCAAGCATGAAGACAGATGACAAAGGGTCAGGTAAAGTGCCAGTATTCAATAGTGATGAAAAAGAGCTGTAATCTGAGGAAAGGATAACAGAGGAGGAAGTTGAAACTGGAAAAACTATGAAAACCACAGTTGAGATGGCTAGTAATGATCAGAATAACTGAAGACACAGTAGCAATGATGATTAAAATTGCTTAGAGAATAAGGAGAAAATAAAGATAGACATATTTGTTGGTCCAATCCTGGCTGAAAGCATCAACAGCCAGAGCAATAAAATGAGGGACCAGAGACCAGAACAGAGGCAATTTATGGTTGAGGGACACAGGAAAAGCTACTGGAGAACTTCACAGAGGTTTGTTTGTGTTTCACTGAGTGAACTACAAAATTAGTTAGCTATGGATACTGTAATTAAAATGGTCACTTCCACTTCACACTCTAAAACACTTCTGAACAAGTTATATAATATTAATTTGATGTTTCCAAAGTACAGAAAAAATAGAGGCATTAATACTACATCTGACAAATTAGCAACATCAGTGACAGTTCCCTCAAAAACAGACATAACTGCCTTTGTAAAAACTGGTATCCTGCATCAAGAATATTTTGAGCCACAAAAAGAAATACCTACACATGCAAGGATTGGTTTTTTTTTTAATTTTGATCAAAACTATATGAGGGATATCTGCACTAGCCATCCCTAATTTAGTTGTGCAAGACCAGAGGGAAGGCAATTAGTCAGCACCACCCACTGCGAACTCTTGGGCTACTCTTTCAGCAATGAATAGTTGGACTGACTGCCACATTATAACATCCCCATGGCTGAAAGGGCGAGCATGTTTGGTGTAACGGGGATTCAAACCAGTAACCCTTGGATTACGAGTCAAATGCCTTAACCACCTAGCCATTCTGGACCCATATGCAAGTAACACCACTCAAATGACCAAAACATTCATGTGCATTTCTTTTGGATTTTATCAGATAACATTATCAAATAGTTCCAGATAAGAGATATATTAATGAAGAACTTCATCTCAAAACAAATGCGCTGCTATCAAACAAAATGAATGAGATATTTCAAGCATAAAAATCAATGTCATTAATTCCCTTCTGCAAACAGTAAAGATTTGGGAATTGCCAGCTACATTGCAGAGAAGTGTGACATATTGAAAACTAAGAAAAATTATGATTTAATAACAGAAATACTCACTGGGAAGAATTTAAAGGAAAGTACAGCAGCCATTCATTACCAAAGTCTACTGAAGCAAGTTTGTTTTTTTTTATAAATATTTTTTTCTACTTAAATCATGATTTGTTTAACTTTTACATATTCATATAGGATTGAACTATAATAAGAGTTACTGCCTTACAGTAAGACTGGTTAAATTCCCTACATAATTTCTGTATGAAAACATTTAAAATAAAAGGAACAAACAAATACCATTTAGTAACACTTTTCATGGCCTATAAGCTTTTGAGGTTATCATTCCAAAGCCTCATTGCTTTCCTGTATAAAATGCAACCCTATTAGAATTTTCTTCCTCTTTAGAAAAATAGCAAACAAATCATTGGTTACTCATGATGATGAGAAACACACTTTATGTTAAAATGCATCTCAGGACAGCTGGCATGCATATTAACACTTTTACAAAAATAAAGCAGAGAACAACGTTTCGACCTGAAAATGACCTAAGAAAGTTGAAACATTGTTCTCTGCTTTATTTTGGTAAAAGTGTTAATACTCATACCAGCTGTCCTGAGATACAAATTATTGATTATATTCAAGGTGCATATAAATGGAGAATAAAATAACTTTTACTTGCACTAAAATTTATTATCACTGTAGTTCTACTTAATACATTCTATTCTTTGTGTAGAAATGTTCTTACTGATATGAGCTTCAGATTTATTATTTTTTATTCCAATTTTACCACAAACGTGATTATGATCACATGAAGCACATCTAATGGTATTTTAACCATAAATAAATATATCTTATCTACTCACTTGATGGTTTCTGCCATAATCTCAGTACACTGTTGTATAAGACTACCCTATAAAAAAAAATACACACATATATATACACACACACATACATTTTCAAGCCAAAACAAAACACATTAAAATTAGACAAAACATGCTGAATTTTTTTTTAAAAGATCCTAGAGTACAAACTACAATGTGGGATTTATGTAACAGCATAAACAAAAAACAGAAATGCTCAATATTTTTATTAATTTAAACAAATGACCAGTTGCCCTCAATATTATACAAGCAAATACATTTCTTTTTCTGTTGAATTTTTATCAAGCTTAAATTATTAAAACAACTCACCAACTGAAACAGTGTAGCAGCTGCCACAACTGGAATAACTTCAACTGGTTCAATAACAATTTCATCTTGGTAGAATGATCCAAAAACAATTTGCAAGGCTATAAAAAATTTATTTGTCTTACACTGTTTTATTAAATGAATGTAGAAATAAATGAATCATCCTATGTATGAAAGACATTACTTTCCATTTACTACATAATGCCAACTAACTTAAACTCAAAAAAATAACTTACGTAATTCAATATATGTCAATTAATGGAACCCATAATGTGATTCTAAAATCAAGACAGACAGAGAGCATGAAGATATAAATTTGATGGTATTTGGTTAATTTATATAAAATAGTTTTAACATTGAATTGTTATTAACCTTTACAGAACAATCTTCTTTGTGAATAAATGTATACGGAAAGCTCAATACAGACAATTTATGTATTGTGGTATTTGATTTCTTTTATCACCATCATCCAAAATTCAGCATGCCTTCTGAATTCATTAACAATTCCAGGACTTCTGGATAAATGCTTTCTAGATTTCTAATGAGCCAATAAATTTCTTGTAGGTGAATATGATAAGTGTGCAACAAAAGCATGTTGGGTGTCAGGGGGGGAAATCTTTTTCTGTTAAATATGAAATGAGAATGATGTATATTTGTTTCAGTCTGAAAATGTTTATTTTTATAACCAAGTTTTCAAAATGCAATCTGTTGTGCTCTTTAAGTTTAATTTTTATAGTTTATTTCATTTTGGCCTCTAACTTACTTATGTCTAAATTAAAAGTGGGTTCTTTTATGGAACTTAAAGAACAGTATGAAATATTTTGCTTTCTGCCTGAAAGTTTTATTTCTTTAAAACTACATGTATAATTTGAGACTATACGATGCAATCTTACCTTCTCCATAAAATCAACAGTTATAGTGATTCTTTTTCTTTTCTTATTTCAAATTTTTATCCCAATATTTAAATCTGAATTTATTTAATGTTATAGTAATTGAGTAAGAATTGTTCTTATTTCAAGTTATATAGTTCATTTCACACTTGTTGGATTCCTTTGCTAAACAATGATTTTGATTTTGCTATTAAGATTAGAAACTTCTTTTTGTATTAGCTTAATTACACATAAATTAGTCCCATCATGTTTAGTTTGTTTAATTTATTACAGTGAACAAAGGAAGACTTATTTGGTCAGACCTAGATCTACTTTATTTTATTATATATTTATGATATAATGGCATACTAGGTGCTCTCTTTTAATAATTATAAACAAGTTTTTATTCTACTGTACTCAGTCACTGAATATTTCTGTTTCTCAAACAATTTATGCATTTTAGTACTAAATATAATTTGGCAGAGTAATTTTCAAAACAGGAATGTTACAGTATGACACAATACCTGTAGTGTTCTATAATAGGTAATACCATACAATGTTTTATATTTTAGGTTTGGCAACTTTGTCAACATAAATGTAGTGTAATTTGTTTTCCAAGAAAGAAATTATACATAATAAAGGGAGTAGAGGTTTTTAATATTATTACTAATTGTACAAGTCTTTTCATAATTCAAAACTAAAGCAAAATGAATAATACTCTCACTTACCATCAATGGTAATATTAGGATCTTCAATGCCAACACTAATAATTCCTTCCTCAGCTTCTCTCCATGAACCACCAAACATACTGGAGAAATAGGGAGACTGAAATATATGCATCAGTGTTTCATAAAATAATACACATCTCAAAATTCAAGTGCATTAAATGTTACATATAAATAATGATAATATTTTGTTTAGATTAACATTTAATAAATGTTTAACAAAACAAAATCATGTTTTAGATTGTGAAGGATATATTTAGAACTCCATAAACCTGAGCAGATGCCATGAGCACTCAGCTGAAATCCCAATTTATGCATCTGAAGGTGACAGCATCTAATAACATTTATGTCTCTTTGGTTGAAAACTAAACCAAACAAAGTTATTATCCACCTTATATAAACAGATTGGAAGTTCTATGAAGCACTGTTGTTTGTTCTCAAAAAATTCCAGATAAAAAAGATGTGTTTGAGACCATTTTTTTTTTCAGGTCTTGCTTGTGAAGTCTATCAATTTGTTTACATCAACTGTAAAACAAAGATGATGAGTGGAAAGAAGCCACCGAAACATTTTACTGCTGAGCAAACAAGTTCAATTAGTTTCATGAAGAAGAAAGTAATGACGATGGTGATTCCGATTCTGAATTTGATTTTTGAAGAAACTTAAGTGATGAAAATGACTCATAACAATCATCAAGACCCAGTTCCAGTGCTTCTCAATGAGCTGATTAAAGGGGATCATTGTCCCAAGTAGGAACCAGTAGTACAAAAAGGCCAAAAAAATCAAGCCCAGCTAGACTTGATCTGCCTCTTAGATCTATTTCCATTACCAGAGCCAGAGATAAGGAATGGGATAAAGTGAATCTGCAAGATAGGTCAGCCACAAGTAATGATTCTGAGATTTTGCTCAAGAACAGGCATTGTCATGATGTACACACTGACATCATTGATAACACCCTTCAGCTTTTTAAGAACTCAGTTTACTGAATATGTAAGTAATACTCTCATTGCTGTTATCAACAAAAATGTCAAAGCACAAACTGCAATGAAAACATCTGCTCAGAAATGGTCAAGGTATTTCAACCGGACACTTTTTACTCACCATGAGCTTCTAAAGTTTGTCGAGATGACATCAGTGAGAATAGACAAATGACATAGTATTGAGACTAATTCACCACCCATCAGTCTCTGTACATACCATTCTATCATCAAATGTTCAAAAGAAAGAGCTTTGAGGCTCTTTATTAAACAATACTTCACTTGGGTACCTCTGGTACTGAAGGGGAAAAAAATAAGAATATTAAAATTCTCTAAAAGTTATGATAATAACTACTTGGAAATCATGAAATTAATTCCAGCAGATTGCACAAACAATTATGGTTTCAAAAAGATTACTGCCCACTTCTGCCCTAGATTAGATTAGATTTATTACCAATTAAACCAGTAATGTTCATTCTAGTGTTTCGTGTAAAGCGGGCTGGTCTTTTGAACAATGAACAAAATTCATCATTCAAGTTTTAAGGTTTTTACATTTTTTGTGCTCACCAATCAGTCACTAGAAAGATTCTCAGTTACAAACGGATTGGCATTGACGTTATAAGTAGCTAGATTCAACGTATCTTAAAATCCAAAACTCTTGAATTGGAATTCTTAAGTAAAACTAAAGTTATATGGCCTTTAAGTCATTTCTAAGTTTAAATAGTAGGAGCTGTATGGCATGTATGAAAAGACAGAAGGGACAGTTAGAAGTCAGATTAACAACAGAGAAGGAGAGCACAGAAAAAATGGAAACATGACTTTATATGTCAGAAATTGCTCAAGGCATTCAACACATTAGATTCACCACAATCACCAACAGTACCTAAGAAAGAAGTGTATAAAATACACTGTACAACTCAGCCAGCAGATTAAGTAATAGCCTTAATGATTACAATATGAAGTACAATTTGATTATATGTAAGCGTAGCATTGGGTTTAACAACTAGTTTTGTTCAAGCTGATTTTGTAATTTGTCATTCTCTTGAGATAACACCTGGTCCATCCATAGAAATGTATGGCTATAATTCTGTACGTCATGCAACAATGTTAAAAGCTGTGTTCTCAAGTAGTAGGTCAAGAGAATCCTCGAGGTTACAAACTCCCTTAAGTTTGAATGAGATTGACCATTTGGGTAGCTCTAATCACTGGATAAATCTGATATTGCCTTCAGAAGATGCCACAGCAGCAAAGAAACTAAAACCATCTACTTCAAAGATTATCACCTAACCAGAACATCAGAACCTAAGACACCTGTTCATCAAATGGAACTTCATACTGATGTTCTATTGCTTTTTTTAATAGCAAACTTTTTTTACTTAATTTGTATTAAACAACAATCTGTAGAATGAATGTGATAAGATCGATACATTATGTTTCTAAATAGATTAAAAGAATATTATGGATCAGCACAAAATGATAACAGGTTATAAGAATCAAAATAAATATAGAATTGGTGACATTTGAGACATTTGTAATAAAAAGCCCTTCATTATTAAAAACATTCTTGAGAATTATTTTTATACCTTATCTGCTCCCTTCAATTTTCAATAAATCATATCTACATTTGTCAACTTAAGTTCCATCTGAATTATTTCACACATAAAAAATCCCATTGAAAGAAAAAAGGTCTATGTTGTTCTAAGTAAACAGGCTAAAAACACAAATCATTAAGGTTGTCAGCAAAAGATATGAAGGCTTTCTTTATGCTGAGCATTTTAAATCATTTGCCACTGTACTTTAACAAGTTTGTGCATTTGATAAGGAAGTCCAACACCTTTGACTTACAAAGGTGTTTCTCAACTGATCAATTGTCTGTCAGTAAGCGAGATAAATCCTGCAACAAAACAGACAAGGCTGTCTCATATCAAGCCTACTTCATTTTTCAATATTTATCTCATATTTAAGTAAATTTGGTGAACGGCCAAAACGATAATAGATATGGTAGTAATATGCCAAATGGTGGACAATTTTTAATCCTTTGTAAGTATTCTGTTGCTGTTGGTTTTGTGCATTTGTATATGTTTCTGGTGGCCTGAGTTTTAAAAAGCTAACTTTCTGATTATTATATGTATCTACACTTATATAAAAAATATATTGTCTATCACCACAAACATGCAAGCTTACCTGGCAGAGATACACCTTATGAAGTTTCCATTCTCTCCCCAATGCCATTATAGTTACATCACTATTAAGGCCTTCTTGAAACAAAGTTTTGTAGATGTACTGTGATGTAGTCATAAGTTTTCTTCTGTAAAAAATTAATGATCATAAATTCCTCCTGTATGAATATTTTCTCTAATGTAAGTACATTACAAGTAGTCTGTGAAAGGAATATTTACACAAGCTCCATATTGGTGATTTATATTAGTTATGAAAGTTTGAACAATGAAAAACTATAAAATGTACACAAAATGACAATCTACAAATTGTAAGAAAATAGATATGAATAAGTTAGTATGACCAAGTACAACAAGTAACATTCATAGCCTATATTTTCTATATTTTTAGAGTTAAAATCAATTTGAAACAGGTTATTACTTTAGGAAATAGTTGTTCAGTCACTTCCATTCTGTCAAAAACCATATAGCTTTTAGTTATTGATGCATTAACTCTCCTATCTTCCATGTGACTAACTGTGACAGTACCAAGAAAAAATTGTATAAGCCTTACTCTACTGCCAGAGGCCAGATTTATTCCTTTGCAGCCATGATAAATAATATTTAGCACCTGGTTGTAGACAGGTGAGTGAGAATATTTTTCAGAGGTAAAGGTCCATTTCAAATTCACTTTGATTCAGAAAATATCAAATTCAAATAATGTGGACTTACTTCTGTACTACTGTAAGCTAGAATACCCACGCTAAGATGGAAGAGAGAACTAAAGAAGGTCATAACAAAAGAAAACCAGCTCCAGGACAGGAACAAGTAACTTACCTATACTATAACTTAGAGTGCTTGAACAGAATCCAGATCCAAAGTCATACACATTGGACTGTATTCATCTTCAAAAATATGGAGGATACCAGAAATGCCGAAACTCAGAATATAAAGCACTTTTCTTGTTAGAGTACCTTTCATTTTAGACATTCTTTATTTAAAAATATAGAGGAGCAGGGCAATATAAATATAGAATATACTTAGGTTGTAAAGCACATTCTTAGATGTATTTCCATATGTTGGTTCAGAACACAGTGTTGTCTTGTACTTGTTTCTTATACCTCAAAATATTATGTAAGTACACATACATAGATGTTGGAAAAGATACCCTCAGGGTCAATATTATTTGTCTTGGATTTTGACTAGAGGAATACATCTACACATGGTCAATTGTCACATGAGAAAGAGAGAGATTATGAAAATTTTTGTTAAGTTAATGAGTTTACATGTTACAGACTCTACCACAATGTTGTCTAGAATGGGCTAACATTTGAGTCACTCTGAAAGAGAATTCAACTTCACTGACAAAAGACAGAATAACATCTATTCATGCAGCTATAGACATTGTGTAAAAACAGATGTCCAGGGCTGGAGTTGGAAGTTTTCATGGTGGTAACAGGATCAGTTCCAAATAACAAGAAAAAAGAGCAACAAAGCAAAACAAAGGTTGTGAGAATGAATATTGTCCTGAATGATTATGTCACCATGTATGAGCCAACACAGTATCATGATTCATAAAGGGGAAGAAACTCTTAAAAAGCCACTGTGAACATTTCCAATGAGTTGAAGAAGCAAGATCACTGAGATGGCCACAATTTTCATAAAAGTGCATTTCCCTTTTGGAAAATGGGGGTGCACTAGAAGTTGTAAACTCTGAATTCAACCAAAGTAGAAGAAACTCAGAATACACACATTTATGTATATGTGTTAACCAAATAGGCAACAAAATTATCAAATTTAAAGAATACACTATTATTTCAAGAGGAAAGGTTTTGATCTAGCTCAAAACTTTATCCTCTTCAAATAAAAAAAAAATTGCAAATTGTATAACCTATTCTTTAATAATGAATCTGTAGTCCAATTCCACTGAGAAGCCAGATCTCATTAAAGGTTGTACATATAAGCATAATGCAAGTGAATAACTTAGTGAAATAAAATCATATAAGAAGTCTTTAGCAATATAAATACAGCTAAAGTAAGCACACGCATAAAACACCAAGGCTTGAAGTGCCATAAGAAGCAACTGAGGAATCTTCTGAGCTATAATGATTCAAAATCCCAGATTGATCAAATAACGAGTAGCACTAACTGAGATTCAGCTTTGTGAATGATTCACTTAAAAGATGTATCTAATTCAGTGTATGCTAGAGACTGAGTAAACAGACCAAGTCAATTGTTTGTATAAAATAGGAAGTTGATGTCAAGGCTTAAAATGTTAGAATAAAAAGAGAGGCAAATGATTCACAATCTTCCTCACAATGGTAAAAACACAGAAAGCAGTAAGTTGGATGATTGATCAGGATATGAAGATAAGCATCCTGGATATCCATCTTTCCAATGAAATGTTCATAACATTTGAAAATAAAAAATCTTCAAAGTCAACACAAAATTTTTAAAAATATGTGGGAGTGAAAATGTGGAAAAAGACTGCTGAATGATTTCAACAGTTTGTAAAAAAGTCCACTGTTTCTGATCCAAAACTTGTAGGCACAGGATCAGAAAAAAGTAGAAAAAATACTGGGAGAAGAGAAAGAAGAAGACAATGACAATGTAGGCAAAAGGAAAAGGGAAATGATGAATGTCTTAAAGCCAAGAGTCTCACAGACGAGAAAAAGATCATAGACAATCCTCTACAGTTTGAATTTATGATACATCAGGAACTAAAGAAAATCATTTAGCAATTCAAAACGAACAATCAAACTTGCTTCTTTGCTTGGCAACCAAAAAGGTGCAAAAGAAAGGAGTAGAAAACTGAAAACTGTAAAATATCAAAAAAAAAAAAGGCAAGTTTGGGGGACAATCACTGCCTGTTCAACTTCTAAAAGGGAGATGACAACCATAAAAAAAAATGAATCTAGAACCTAAATCAGCATCTTCTGGCATGATTCTCCTAAACATGAACCTAAATCAGGTGAAATTCCTTCAAAAAAGAAAAATACAATAAAGAAGCCTGTTGATAACAAACTAAATCTGTGAGAGTTGTAGACAATGAAGAAAGCATTTTTTAACTAGAAAACTAATCCTGATTAAAAATGCCAGGTCAATAAGAATAGCTAATAGCTGTGATGAAAAAGAAACTCTTAGAAGAAGGAAAAATCATAGCATGATGGAGTGAAAACTGGTGATCAGACAAGAAAAAAGATCTTGTGAAAGATATTCCACACCCAAGAAGAATTTGTTGGGAATGATTTGTTGTAGCAGATGATCCTACTAAAAGACCAACCACATGAAGAACATGAAAAATGCTTACATCCTGCTGTATTCTGAAAACATCAAAAGTAACACAAATATCAAGAGAGGGGAAAAGATGCTAAAAGTCAAGAACAGAAACAACTACCTTAATACTAGCATCCTCAGGTATATCAGAAACCTGATCAAAATATAAAATACTTGTTGTAGTAAAAACAATTCTACAAAACTGATAAAACAAGTTTTAAAAAAATCATTTAATGAAATATATTACAACTGAAAGTCAACATGGATTCATCTTGCTTTAGGAATCTGTTACCTATTTATGGGGATGTTACTTATCCAGATAAGGGAAATAGCATACACTTAGTATATGTAAAAGTTCTAAAAGTTTGCAATATGGTAGAACATAAAATATTAGATAAGACAGTTTTGTTTCTTTTGCTTTATTGCTTTTATAAATACTAGCTAGCTGCCTTCCCTCTTGTCCAGCCATTCAAAATTAGGGGTAGTAAGCACAGAAAACCCATTTGCAGCTTTGTGTATACTAACAGAATTACTTGCCATCTGAGTAAGTATAACTGCTAGTTCCTTAGGATTTCTATTAGATCTGTGGTCTCTTCCGAGATTGTCCGACAATTATGCAGCAATATACAAACACTTGACATTCAATAATGCTCACCATCCATGAGAAAAAGAATTTTATTGTGATTTTTGTTTAAAAATCAGCTATCATCACAGTATTACACCACATAGTAGATTTTGTTGAAGCATTTCTTTGTAGATGCAGTTATCAATAAAAGTGCCTTGCTTTTCTCTTACAACACTCATATTTTCACTAAGTGGAAACAAATAATTTTTCTTATTTTGTTTTTTGTTTGTTTTATATTTGAAACTTACCCTTTTTAGTATTTTTTTTTCCTTTTTCTTTGTAATTCTTATTAGTTAAATCTAAATATAACACTTTTGTGGAGATTTCAGTCATTTTCTTTATTGATCAGCTATAAAAATAATGCCTGGTTATAAAATATTACCCAGTTATGACTGGTGATGATAAGTGTGGTAGTTTCCAAGATCTGTGTTTTGGATGTATATATCATAAACTCCATTATAATAAGACAGTGTTTATATATCTTGTGGAGTTTTGATTTCTTTTGACTTGGTGCTTTTATAAATATGGTGTTTCTATACTTTGTGACAATTATTTTTTTCAAAGAGAAACTATATTTCCACATTTGAAATCTTGACCTTGAGTTTTGAACTTTTAACCACTAAATCAACAGGGTTCTTTCTCAGCACCAAGGGAAGTAATTTGTGTAATTTAATTAAAAATCTAATGTTTACAACTCTAAGTTATTTTGTAACTTTGCTTATTGAAATGGTGAATTTGAGCTTTTAACACCAGAATCAATAATACTCTTTGCACAGAAGGTAGAAAAACAGATAAGACACAACATTGCTAATATCCTCCCCAAAATCTTTTCAGCTGAAAAGATGTGAGGATGTTACTTATATAGACAAGGAAAAGTGTGTATACTTTAAGTGTAATTAAATGTTCTAAAATGTTTGAGAGATTGTACAACATGAGAGATTAGATAATAAAATTACATCTGTAACAGTTACAAAAATACCAATTAATTGGATTATAGGATTGTTGGGTGTCAGAAAGATAAAGGTTTTCACTGTTGAAGTCCAAACAAAACAAGGGTCAGTGCTTGTACTTTTGCTCTTTATGCTTGTTAATGATATTTATCAGTACACAAATACTAAATTAGCAAAGTTTTTTTGATGACATTTACTATTGAATAGTTCTAGCTGTGATGAGCATAATGAGTAATGGACGTATATTAATATACCATAAGTTTACACCTTCTTGTAGTATTACAATACTTATTCTGAATTAACTCTTTGTTTTGAACATGTGCAGATTTCACATGACAAATGGCTTAGAACACCATTAAGATAATCTTGTTTGAAGATAATTTTGTTACTTCTTTGGATAATGCCTGTTAACACATGGAGAGAACATTACTTGATATATGACATGCTGTACAAGTGTGTCTTCAGTAGTGTCCTACAACCATTCTTCATGTTATATCTAGAGATTATGGCCCCACCTGTGTTGTAACAAGTATGACCAGTCACATGGGTAAATGTAAGGTTTCTCACAAACTAAAGAATGTTGTATTTAAACAATCTAGTGCACAGTTTCAATTTGTGCAGAGAAGAGCCAGTAAAATTGATTGTTCCACATAAATAAACAGCAAGTACACAAAATGTTCTTACTTCACTACAAAAATAAAACTTGTGTGCTTTCTTTCACACTTTTTTATCCAGTCTCTCTATTTCATTTTACATCAATTATACCAGTGAGAGATCTAATATTATTCTGTAAGCAATATCTTGATTGAATCTCATCATTTAGCAAATCTAGTTCAAGTAAAGTTAATTCAATTTCATTATATCAAATGTCTCAAACCAATTGGTACAGTTATGTCAGAAAGTGTTTGTACCCGAGTTGTGAGTAGTTTTTCCTCATAACTTAAAAAGTATTATGATTAGGATAATAAAAATATAGTATATTATAAATATTATATTAACACACATCTACATAAGTTTTTTATGTAAATTGAACAACACATAAACTGTTTATAAACAAATAACCAAACATAGGAGGGGCAGAAAGTGTTTGTGCATCTACTTTAATGGCCAGTTGTGTAGCCTTTCAGGTGAATTACTTGGTGCAATATCTCCTCATAGCCCTCTGTGATTGTTTGACAGTACTCAACTGGTATTTTCTTCCATTCTTCTTTACAGAAGGCCTCCAACTCTTGCAAGTTTTTCAGATGATGCTGATGAATCCTGGTCTTCAACTCATGCCAAACGTTTTCAATTGGGTTGAGATCGAGTGACTGCAATGGCCGCTCCAGAACGCTTATATGGTTCCTCTGCAACCAGGATTGCACATACTCGATGTGTGCTTAGGGTCATTGTCGGGTAGAAGATCCAACGATGCCCAATACTCAAGTTTCAAGGATCATTCTTGATATAAGTGCCTAATATATCAAAGTACTCTTCTTTTTTCATAGTTACGTTGACGTGGTGAAGGCTGCCTACACCAGAAAAGCTGAAAGAACCTCATAGCATGATCAAGCCACCTCCATGTTTAACTGTAGGGATGGTGTTCTTTGGAAGATGCGTGCGTTCCCCCTTCTTACAGAAAATATAGCGAACATCATTGTGGCCGAAAAACTTGATTTTAGTCTCATCTGACCAAAGAATACTCTTCCAATAGGTAAAGGGTTTATCTACATGTTTTCTTGCATATCTCAATCATGCTTCTAAATGAACAGGTTTTAAATATGGAGTTTGACAAGGACGGCATGCTTTGAACCCAGAAGAGCGTAACATGTTCATAACTGTAGAGGTGCTTACCTCAAGCCCAGTTTCCCTTCTGTTTCTGTATGTCATTACGTGTTAAATGAGGGTTCCTACTAACTTCTCTGAGAACCTTCCTCTTGGTTCTCCCTGGAATTTTGGTGGGGCATCTGGAATGAGGAAGGTTAGTAGTTGATCCTGTAAGCTTAAACTTGGCAATTATGCTTTGAACAGTAGATTTTGGCACATTAAGTTGTGTAGAAATATTGGAAAGAGACACACAAGACTTGTATTTTATAATAATTCAGTTTTTTAAATCACTGGACAGTTGTTTCCTGTTCACCATGATGACCAAGCAGACAATGACAGAGACGGTGCCAAATTGCCGGAAGTACATTTTATGCTGGCTAAATTCCAATAATTATGAAGCCAGTGTCTAGTTCTGGAATGGTATAATGCAGTTTATTCGCTAAACTAAACAAAATTTTTACGGGAATATCAGATTTTTCACACATTCTGAACTGTACGAACACTTTCTGATCCTCCTATTTTTGGTTGTTCATAAACAGTTTATTTGTCATTTAATTTACATAAAATTTATGCAGATGTGTGTTAGTATAATATTTATAATATATTATACTTCTATTAGCCTACTCATGATACTTTTAAGTTATGAGCAAAAACCACTCTGGACGCAGAGATACGAACACTTTCTGTTGTAACTGTAAATATTTGGCAAATGGCCTTGAATTATAATTTGTGTAAGGTAATGCAAATATATTATCATATTTTGATCACACATTAACAGTCACATGACCAGGCCCATCTTTAAGCTAGTCCCCTATTTGCTTTTTATTGATATATAATATTTGTATGAATAGAGTATGCCTAACCATTTTTTTTTTTTTTAGTTAACTAGGTATTAAGCTTAAATCCATCCCAGAATTTTAGACTGTATTTATAGACACATCAATAACTCAAAGAAAAAAGGTAGTTATATCTATGCAAATCACTTGTTAGGCCTCACTTGAAATATTGTGTACAGTTTTGATCTCTTTATCTAACAAAATATTTTCAAGTACTCGAAAGGGTTCAGAGGAAGGTTAGTATAAGATTACACTACAGGGATAGGTTTTTCTTTGGCAAAAGGTTATGAGGTGATATCCTTAGAGCTTATAAAATTATCCAGGTGGATTAACAGGTCAAAGGCCTCTTGTTTATTTGTAATATGTTTCAAAGATAAGAGGACACACGTTTAAAGCAGAGAAAAGACAAGCTACTCTTCAGTTAAGATAATTTTATTCTTCTAACAGAATAAGCTGCTGTCAGTAGTAATAGAGGCCAGCACTTGATAGCAATTGAAGAAGAGAAACAATGACTTCCTGAAAACTAAAAGATAGGTTTTTAATTTTTACTTTTTCCAAGAGTTGATGCACAAAGAGAGCCTTTAGGATCAAAATGTTCCTTTGCAGCCCTTAGATTACATTATACTATAACAAGAATAAATGTACAAAGTCATAATCTAATTACAGATAAATAATATAAACAATAAAACAAAAGTAAAATGACTTTCAACTCTATAAACTTAATGCAAAACATTTTAACTACTTTTATCAATAAGTTTATCAAATGCAGTTTTAAGAGATAAAACAATCAGCAAAATTACACAGTCTGGAAATCTTATTTCAAAATTTAATAACTTTCAAGAAATAGTAACTGAACAAAAAAAAAACAAGTTTTACAAATCTATTACTTGTGGTGTCTAACATAATGCATACTATTACATTAAAATTAATATTCTTACACAAAATATTTACAACTGATGTCAAAGCATGTGCCTCTCAAGTACAGTACAACTACTACTTCTTGTTGATTTGTCATGTTACGTTTTCATAAATATCCTTCCCAAGCTCAGGGAATACTCTCTCAACTAGACTCAAGGGCTTAAAATTACTTTAAAACAGTGTTTCTCAAATTTTTTCAATACCAGGGATTAGTTCACTGCCTCCCTAACCTATTTCAGACTGCTAAAATATATGTACAATATAAAAGTTTTATAACTTACATTTAACTGTTCTAACAATTTTTGTTTCAGTGAAATTCCATGAACCAGCAAGGTATTTTTAAATAACCATCACTTGTCCCTGGAATGGATGTTGAGAAACTGCTTTATACTTACAGACTTCTCTTCTTAATGGTGAAATGTGGGATGTTTTCAATATTTGTATCATAAATGATGGGTGACTTTAACAATTGGGCTAAAACTTCAGCATGAAATAGAATAATATAAAAATATTAAGACTGATAAGTCTCAGACTATTTCAAAACTTTGCACTGCACTGCTTACCTAAGTTTAGATTCATCTGAAGTTTTCATATCTTTGCACATAATAATTCAGAGTCTTTTGTATAAAGTTTTTTCTAAATAAACTTAACTATTTAAATGATTCTTTCAGCTGGGTTTTACATAATTCATTATTGTTTTGTTTTCTTAACAAACCAGGTATTAAACATAAAATCATACTCCAACCTTCAAGTCAAATGTTATTACTTTCAGAAGTATATAAAAACATTGACCATTCCATAAATTACCAGAATTTACATGGAATTGGGTCTTAATGCCATAGTATAAGAAATAGTAATTGCCAGATAAGCAAACTCCAACCACTTTTATGTTAAAGCAATTACTAATTCTTAACAATGTAGAATGACAAAAATTAACATTAAAAATAGACCTTTATATTGCAAACTTAAATAATTTGTGCATGATTTATGAAGACTTAATTTGAAAATATAAATTAAATTATATTGATTCCATCATGCAACACATAACACCAGAGTACAGAGTTTGAATACATTAAGTCCCCCAGTGGGACAGTGGTAACTCTTCACATTTAAAATGCCAAAACCAGGGGTTTTATTCCCCTTGGTAGACATAACAGATAGCTCAGTATGGCTTTGTTATAAGAAAATA
Source organism: Tachypleus tridentatus (assembly GCF_004210375.1). Lineage (NCBI taxonomy): Eukaryota > Metazoa > Arthropoda > Merostomata > Xiphosura > Limulidae > Tachypleus > Tachypleus tridentatus. The sequence continues at coordinate 93,359,893 of NC_134836.1, forward strand.
CACACAAACATTATGTTAAAATAATTTTGGAGCAACACTAAATTGTTACAGTCCATACTAGAATGTACTTTATCTGACAACCATGCACCTAAACAATAGTACTATAATGTAGTTTCCACTGCAAAAGGCTTTATTGTAAGACTGTTATGTCCTTAATACACCATTCCTTTCTGCATGCTTTCAAATAATCCATTTAAAGTACATGAATTATGGTTTACAAGTGACTGTTTAAACAGTCAGATGGTAAAGAAATCCATATACAGCACAGCATCTTTATACAGAATAACATCTTTACAATATTGGTGTATGAAAAACGTGTTACAGGATGGTTTGTTACATATCATTCCCAAAAGTGGTCAATTTTGAAAACACCAAACTACCAAAGAAACGCTAAGCAATGTCAAAATCAAGTAGTTCTGATACATTCTATTTAATCGTGACTTTATATCAGTGTCCTATTCCTTATTTATCTACATATCCAAAATTGTTTGAATAAAACGTGCTGAGCCCTCTATACAATCAAAGAATTTTTGCTTAACTTCAAAACCCCAAATACTTTAAAACAGGAGGAACGTTTCGGTTTCGGCTATAATCAAGATAAGGCCACTGTACTACAGTGTTGTATTACTGTAAATGTTGAACCCCACAATAAATGGTAGAGACACTGCGTGATACTTTCTTCACTTTCAAATTTCCCGAATATTAAGTTAGAGATAAATTATACTTACAGCAAGGGTCACTGTCGAAGCAACAAATAATCATAAATTTATATCGCATACCTTTTGGGCGTGTGCATGGTTTTATCATATTCATCGTCTGAATCTGACAAACTACTGGAAGACTCCACCCGTTTTCTCTTCCAACGTTGATTCAATTTCAAACCCATCCAACTTGAACTATTGTCCAAAATATAACTTAGCGAATTTCCCATGCTTACGTTATCAAAATAAAACAAGTTACTTTGTTACGTAAATTCGTTGGCACTCATTGCGTCTCCAAATCACAGTACTATTTACAAATTTGTTTATAAGTAAACGTCATAATCACATTGCACTTCCTCAAATTAGACCAGACCAATACCGAATAACGATGCAATAACAGTTCCCGAACTATAACTTTGTCAGCTAAAATACAATTTGTATTTAAATTTATAATTAAAGTAACTCTAATAAACAATTATTTTTGTCTGTTGCAAAGGCGTTTTCATGAACATTTCAAACACAAGATTTAATTTTTAATATTTTTTAATTTAAGTTTTTATTTGAAATTAATAATTCATTTATTTTGTACTAACTGATTAGTTATCTAGTGAAAGAACTAAATATGAATTTCTTTTATCATAGTTCCACAGATAAATAGTAAAGTTTTGCAGTATGGTAAAATATCATTGGCAAATATTAATATTGCTTTTTAATACTGTTCATATTAATCAATGTCCAAGAAGAGCTATTTTTCCAAAATTCCTCACAAAGCTATACAAAATTTATTTACAGTTAGTCATTCCTACTTTTGAACTCATAGGCTTTACTAAAAGGGGCTAAACAATAGCACCCGCTACTTCTCTTGAGTAATGCAAAATGTAGAGCAAAGTATTTGCCAAAGATATGCGAACAATAAGCCTTTGGATTCACATTTATGGCATTTATATTTCTAGGTCTACACACACCGAAAACTACTTTGCATGCGATCCATGTCATTTACTAAATTTAATATATGATGTTATGGCATGTAAGTACCAGTACCATATAAGTTACTCTGCTGCAGTATATACTTAATATTATGCCATTTTAAATTTTTTTTTCTAAAATTCGGTTTTGTTATACATGTATATGAATGAATCCACTTGATGACGTGTACTAAATCAACTTTAGTTATAGAAAGGCTGCATAACAGTCATAGCCAGCTTTGATGTTGAATCTCTCTATGCTAATAAATGAATATTCCTCTTAATAAGCAAAAACAAAAGATATTATTGTCACTAAATCAGACGTATTATCATTTTGATTACCGATTATTTTTTTTTACTTCTGAAATATTTAAAATTCTCGAGGCTACATGATGTTTCTTGGGATCGTTGTATGGATAATATTGTATCTTACATTACCTAGTATATGGCTCTACAACTGTCGTGTGTATCAGAGTTACTATCGAATCGTGAGAACAGTTTAGATAATTGAAAATAAATAATTTACTACAGCGAGAGCAAGAACTCGCAGAAGAAGCTTTGACATATTTTTAGTCTTAAACTTACCATCATTTTCAATCTTCTGATCATATGTTTGTGTTTGGTTTGAATTTCGCGCAAAGCTACACAAAGGCTATCTGCGCTAGTCGTCCCGAATTTAGAAATGTAAGACAAGAGGGAATGCAGCTAGTCATCACTACCCAGCGCCAACTCTTGGGCTACTCTTTTACCAACGAATAGTGAGATTGACCGTCAAATTATAACGCCCCCCACGGCTGAAAGGGCGAGCATGTTTTGTGTGACGTGAATTCGAACCCTCGACCCTCGTATTACGGGTCGAGTGCCTTAACCACCTGGCCATACCGGGCCATATGTCTGTGTACTCTTCTTAAGCGCCAGAGTTGGTAGACCGGGTAGCAGGCGGACCAACATTTTGTTACACTAACTATAGATCTTCGGATTTACAACGCTAAAACCAGAGGTTCGAATCTCCTCGATGGACACAGCGGATAGCCTGATGTGGCTCTGATATGAGAAAAATACACTAATTATAGTGTAACTTCAACTTACACTTTAAATATCGCTTTTAGGTAAATAGTCAGTATGTGTAAAAAAGTATAACAACGCATTTAAAATCACTTGTGTAATCTACAAATCACTAATAAATCATTTGTGTACTCTGTGTCAGTGTTTTAATCAAAGCAATTTTGTATCCTGATCTTATAAACTTTGAAGTCTCTAAAGCAAACTTTATTATATATCTAGTAACTTACAGCTGCTTCAAGTGTAGAATGACTTGAGGAAAAATCAAGTAATATCATACATAGTTTCCTCACGTGACTCTTCGTTTCAAGGATGAACTTAGCACAGATGTATTTTATCTCTGCAATTACAATATAGTAGAGAACATATTATGTGGAATGACATATAGGTGTAGCAATTTGTAGTGTATGAATGAAACAGACAACACTTGTGTTGAAACTGATCTAAAAAATAAATACCTTATTTAAAATACACAAAAGAATAGCCACTTGTACAGATAAGAAAACACTAATTTATTATGATATCTTAGTTTTGTAAATAAACTGAACTCACGTGATCAGCAAAAACATGGAAAAGGTAAAAATTAAAATACAGATAAAATATCAATAGTATGTCTTAGCCCCCCTCTAGTACAGCGGTAAGTCGACGGACTCATAACGCTAAAATCCGGGGTTCGATTCCCCTCGGTGGGCTTAGCAGATAGCTCGGTGTGGCTTTGTTATAAGAAAAACACACAGACTCCTTCAAGAAAAAAGGAATCTACTATTACTGCTAGCAGAAAAAGATATACTTAAAACATTATTAACTGGGGAAATTTTTCTCAATAGCCAGCTAATCAGAAAAGGAAATCACAAGAATCTGGGGAAATCTCTTTTCCGAGTCAGTGGACTAAGCTATCATAAAATAAACTAGTCTAATTTAACCAGAATCAAGTTGCTGTCACTCTACAGTCACATACATCAATCAAGCCCAGTCTCTATGCTCCACCAGAATTTCATTCACTGTCTTGTTGTAAACTATCTCGTGATGCTTTATCATGTAGTTTTCATAACATTTTATATGCACCAGTCAATCTGGACCTTATCCATTTCAAATATCCCTGCAGAAATTGTGGAATGTCTTTGCTTAGTCGTGGATCAAACATAACATCTACAGGCAACAATATTTCGCAATCAGTCATTAAGAGAATAACAAATACATTGTTGTTTTGTTACTCTGTACGTAGATATACACTACGCATTGTTTTAGGGTTATGATTTTTACCAATAAATTTGCATGGCACTCCCATGTTACCCATATTTATTCCTGACACAACTTAACTTAGAGTACTAAAGTTTACCCACTGATCCATATAGATTGCTCCAGTTGACTTAAAGTGCTGGTTCTAAAAGATCCTTTAGTTCCTGTATTGTATGTTTGTTGGGGAAGGGGATCCTTTAGCAAATACATACTATTATAAAAATATTCAGTATTTATGTGAGTAATGATCTGAAGGTAGGAGTCTTTTCCTAAAATGTTTGGGAACACAAGATCTAAATTATGAGGTCCACTACTTAGTAAAATAACTTATGAGTGATAATTAATGGATATTTCCTGGATTAATTCGTAGAAAATTTGATAATGACTGTTAAATGTTTCTGGGAGGTGTCCATTGATATCAAAGTTATTCACTGTAATGAAGACCCTACAATTTACAACTCTCTGACTGAGTTTACTCAGGTGAGAACGGCTAAATCTTTTAGGCCGCGACATACACACATTGCAAAACTTATACTATCTTTCAACATCTTGACTGTAATCTTGTTAAAAGAGTCCATCCAATCTGATTAACTGTACTCACTTACCTGCATTGCATTATAACCTAATAAAGACAAATGATGGGCTAAATATTGGTAACAAAATTGTTTTTTGTTGTTGTTTTTTAATCGTATATTACTTTAAACTAGGAATTATTTGCTTCTTACCGTTTTTGGCTGTATCCATCATGAGTAACTAAATTTAATTTTTAACATTTTAAGCCCACGGACTTTGAACCTGCTGAGGCGCTGTTTTTTGTAATTCTTTTCACAGCTTTGTTAATTATTTTCTTTATTATATTTTAGTTTTCAGTGCTGACTGAACGATGTAAACTATTTTCAGTAAAGACAACATACTTCAGATAAATTTTGTTGTTGTTTTTTAATTCTACCTGATGTTTCGGCTTATGACTTTTCTAAAGATTTTTGAAGTCACAGGTCACAAAATTTATTTTAAAAAACAGTAACCAAAAACAATTCAAAAATACATAAACATAATAAAAAGGTGCATGGTGGTACGTACTAAAGTGTTGTTGAATAAATTAAAGTCGTTAATCTTAAAATTGAATGTTGAAAGACAAACAATAAATAAAATATTTAAAAAATCTTACATTATATAAAAATAGTTTTATAGGTACCAGATGTTTTATATCTTTTAACGGAATGGCGTTTTGATTAAATCAGAAGTGATTCTTTAAATTTATTTCCAGGAAAGTTGTCAAAACTCTCTCAAAATTGGATCCATTAAAGTGTTTCGTTGATAAAATGTTCAGCTGTGCCTTCTTTGTTGTCAATATTTACAAGATCATGAACGTATTTTTGAAACATTTATATGTTGGATAACTGATTCACCAATGTATTTGACTAAATACTGTTTTCGTACCGATTCATAGAAGATGTTCCTAAATGTGAAGGATTTCTCTAAGCCATTAGGAAAGCACTTTTTAGATTTGTATGGATTGTTGTTATTGAAGGTTAAACTAGTAAATACATCTTATACTTTTTTACTGGGTTTTTATTATGTGAATATTCAAACCATATCTTTTAATCTTGCTGAAGATGAGTAATTACTCGCTTATCCATGAAACAGTGTTTTGATATTGTGGTTTCTTTCCTTGTTGCCGTCACTTGTTAAAATATTGTGATTAAAACTGGAACGTCCTAACAATGTAAGTATGTGAATAGCCATTGAGCAAAAGTAGCTTTTGAAGTTTTGTCCTTTCGTATGTCTTATCTTCCATAGTGTTACAAAATTTTCCACTTTTACTAACTTGACCCATAATGACACCTTGCTTGACAGCTGATAAATGATGCGAATTATATTGTAAAATAATGGGTTTAACACATGGTTTGTAACATATGGTAGTAATATTGTTCGCTGTTTTTCAATAGTGACCAGGGTATCAAGAAAGGGTACAAACTTCTGAACATTATCAGAACGAGTAAGTGTGATCCTTATCGTTGAATAATTCAACGAATTCGAAAACAAAAGGGAGTTTATGATACCATATATCGAAAATATCGTCAGTATACCTGTACCACCAAAATGTGTCAAAATTATTTTGAAAATTCCAGTGAGTAAGAGCTGATAATTCAAATAAATACATAAAAACAGAGGTCAAAATGGCAGCAATACTGTCGCCCATAGTGATGCCTTAAGCTTGTTTAGAGAGATCTGAACTGAATTTAACGTAACTATTGTTGAGAATAAACCTGAGAGAATTTTCAATGAGGGGTATCGCCGATAACTAAAAGAGTAGTTTTAATTAACTAAGCAGTTGAGTAGGTGTCTGTGATTTATTGGCAATGAATGTCAACCATAAATGGACAGCACACAATCCACTTATTTTTAAATTACTTATTCCAAAGAAATCAAACGTACGTACAAAAATTGGTTATCAAATTTGTATCTAAAGCTTTAAATAATCCTCTTTTTGTGTTAAACGTCCACAGAGGCTAGTTCAGTTACATTGGAACACAACTGACAAGACTAATTATTTTTCTCTACTCTGTTTATTACCACACAATTTGTAATAGATTAATTTATGTTATTCCGTAAGTTAAAATAATTGTCTTCTTTTCATCAACACAGGTGAATTCAATTAGTTTAGAACACTATTTGACAAGACAAATTATTCTTCTTTATTCCTGTTGAACTGTGAAACTTATTTGAAATATTGCATATCATGGCTTAACTAACAATCATAAGTCTAACTTCATTTTCACTAATTTGGCATTTTCTGACTTAATTTCTTTGGAAGTTTTCCATCACTGTTAAACTGCCAATAACTCAGTTTATATCTCTCAATTAGCTCTCACTTAACTTGCTTACTTCACTTTCTATTTGTATCTACATGTATTTATAACACGTGAAAAAAAATCTAGAAATATCTAGCCTTCTAGTGACAACGATATTACACACAGGTTATTAAATTTTGCTGATACTGCATGAGAGTTATCATAATTTGAATGCGAAAGTTTAGAGTATACCCTCAGTAGCACAGCAGCAAGTCTGTGGACTTGTACTGCCAGAAACCGAGTTTTGACACCCTTGGTAGGCGGAGCACAGATAGCCCTATCTGTAACTTCGTGCTTAATAACAAATAACAACAGCTTCAAGTAACATGACGTCAACAATATTACGAAAGCCCAGTACAACAATTAAACTGCATATATGACGCACGACTCGTATAGAGTTACCTAACGAAACTTGTCACAACTATCGCTTTTAGAATAATTAGTTTTTAACACTTGTTATGAAAATCTGAATAATCATTGAATATCAGCTCACTAAACGTACTGAATAATAGCTTTTAACCTAAGTAGTACTGTATATCCAACAACGGGGTTCGTTCACTCGCGGTGAACACAGCTGATAACCTCATGTGGTTTTGTTCTAAATCAAAGATATAACTTCATTTTGAGTTTACTAACTGATTTTAAGTATTTCTTTATTACAAATTACAGCTTTTACAGTGGAAGAATATTTGTAAAACACCAGAATGATTGCACCAGTGTTATAAACATGAACATGTTTTAAAATTATTCTTTGTTATTGTAAAATATAAATACGTAAATCAGTTATTACACACTTTTTAATTTAATAATACTTAGAAGGATGTATGAAAAATGTCTTAAACAGGAGGAATTAACAAGAAACTAAAATAAATTACAATCATTATGTTTAGGAAAAATCGAAACAGAATTATTAGTACCTGTGTTTTAAATTTCACGCAAACATACAACAGAAGTGCTATTCGTGCTAGTTATCCCTAATTTAGTAGTGTAAGACTAGACAGAACACAGCTGGTAATTCCTACCTACCACCAACTCAAAGGCTACTGTTTTATAAACGTACAGTGAGATTTACCTCTTCATTATTATGACCCCAAGGCTTAAAAGGCGAGCATGTTTTGTGTGACGGAGATTCTAAATCTGCAGTTCTGATATTATACAAGTGTCCTAACAAACCTGGCCATATCAGAACAGGTTATTAAAATTTGCTGATACTGCATGAGGGTTATCATAATTTGAATTATAAGTATAATTTGGATGGGAATACTCTTAACAGTGTCAAAGAGAAAAAAATAATTTTGACGTAATAATTGACCAATCTGTTAAGTCATCCAAGCAGTGTGTTGTTGCTAGGACAAATAGGATTTTACGTTGTATCTAAAGAAATATTGAATACAAGTCTAGAAAGATTGTAACTTCATGTATAGATCACTGGTTAGAACACATTTGGGATATCGTGTTCAATCTTGGACTTCTTTGGATTTTGCACAAAGGCACATGAGAGCTATCTGCGTCAGCTGTCCCTAATTTAACGGTTTAAGATTAAAGGGAAGGCAGTTAGTCATCACCACCCATTGCCAACTCTTGGGCTACTATTTTACCAAAGAATGGTGGGATTGACCGTAAATTATAATGCTCCTACGGCTGATAGGGCGACCATGTTTGGTGTGACTAGGAATCGAAACCATGACCCTCAGATTACGAGTCGAGTGCCCTAATTACCTGGCCTTGCTGGGCCCCTTACCTTAGGAAAGATATTGTATTGTTGGAGTGGGTTCAGAGGAGAGTTACCCAAATTGTATTTGGGAAAAGAAGTTGTCATCTGAGGAGAGATTAAGATCCTTAAAATTGTTTTCTTTTTTTTTTAAAAAAAAGAAGAGTTAGAAGAGATGTGATTGAAGTGTTTAAGATTGTAAAAGAAATTGATAATGTTGATGCATCAACATTGTTGATACTTAATGGCAAGAATTATAGAACTAGGGGACATAAATATAGATTTATTTTAGCTGAAACAATTTTATTTTTGAAATAGGGCGGTTGGCCTATGCAATGGGTTACATTCCGATGTTACGGAAACCATAAATTTGAGTGAGTTTAAAAGAAAGCTTTATATATATATGAATGATGAGAGCTAGTTTTAAATAATTTTATTTAGTTTGGTTTAGAAGATGGGGAAGCCAAGATAAACCAATAGGACCCTTGTTGTCTTTAAACATTATATTATGGTAAAATATACTCTTCAAAAAAAGAAACGCAAAAGGCAAAATTTGAAACATATTGTTAACAAGTTTATTCTGGGTAGTTCTGTATGACATGTGTGAAACTTTGCACATTCACTGCTGAACATCCAAAGTCTGCAAAGGTGAAGTCCACGCTCACTAGGTGAAGTTTAACGTCACTCAACGTCAATAACGAGTATGCCCCCCGTGAGCATCAATAACTGCTTGGCATCTCCTGCCCATGGAAGCGATGAGATGACGAATCACATCCTGTGGAATGGCTGTCCACTCAGCCTGCAAAGCTGCTGCAAGCTGAGGTAGAGTCTAAGGTTGAGGTTGTCGCCGTCGCAGACGTCGGTCCAACTCGTCCCAAAGATGTTCGATGGGGTTTAAATCTGGTGATCTGGAGGGCCAGGGAAGAACGTTGATGTTGTGGTGTCTCAAGAAGACAGTGGTGAGTCGGGCTGTGTGAGGACGGGCGTTGTCATGTTGAAAAACGTCGTTGACGTTCGCCATGATGGGTTGCACATGGGCCTAAGAATCTCGTAGACGGTTGCGTACGGTCTGATCGGAAATCCTACGTAGCCCTGGTATGGTTGAGGCAGTAGACGTCACAGTGGTGGTCCTATCCCGAAGGTGACGTAACTGGATGTTGCGATCTTGTGCGGGCGTGGTCACATGAGGTCTGCCAGATCGTGGACGGTCACGAGTTGATCCATGTTGTTTGTGACGATTCCATAGCCTTGCGATGGTGCTTGGGTGGACATTCACAGCTCTGGCAACATCTGATCGAGATTCGCCTGCTTCCAAGCGACCAATGGCGTTGTTGCATTGTGCTTCAGACAGTCTTGGCGTAACTGTATTGCGTGTCGGTGGCTTAACACTGAGCTATGGAAACCGAGAACCCGTCACTTTTATAGGGATTTTGCACATGTTGCACTTGCAGAACATGCAGATCTCTCAAACAAATTTATTGGACACGCATGCGTTTTGGCGAAAACTCCGATGTTTTCCTCCGTTTTCAAAGTGCAGAACTTTTGTTGTCATTTAGATCTGACAATCAGTGCCTTAACACGTGTAACATCACATACTCTGAGCTTGTAACGTTATTACATATATTTCTCTTAAAATAACAAAAATATCCCTTTTGCGTTTCTTGTTTTGAAGAGTATATTACTGACGATTTTCTGTCATTATATTTTCAAGATATAAATGCAGTTTTATCTTTTTGTGAAATTTAAACAATGAACCTAACTCGTAATAATTTCATGCTCCGATATCTTCCTTGTACTAATATTTTTATTATATCATACATATGTTATACCGGTAATAACATGATTAGTTTATGAGTTTATAATACAACTTTGCTGATACTAATGCTAAATATGTCGTAATGAAAACGTAGTATATATTTAACTTGTATATTTTGGCTGAAATATATTTTAGTGTTAAAATTGCTCGTGGTAAGCATTTTGTTGAGTACTTGTATTTTATATTTTATTATTTGATATTGCTTTTCATATTTTCATCCATGTGCCGGGCTATATTTGGCAAATACATAATTTTAACTTACGTTTCACAACAGTGATAAATTACGGTGTTTGGTAATGTATTAGTGTTTAACATGTATAATAAATATGTAAATAAATAGTAAATATGTTTAATTTTATTTTTAATTACTAAACAATAAAGGTTTAAATCATTCATTTATTTTACACGATTCATTACGTTCTTTATGTTAATGGTTAAGACGGACAAAGCTGCATCATTTTTTTTTTAACTTATGGTCATTGGGCTATAGAGTTCGAAGTTTAGAGTGACGTCACTACAAACTAAACTTATTCTATTTAAGTGTTTCTGAAATATAAAGCGTGGCCCGCGTAAGTGAAATAGTTAAAATTGTTTGTTGTGGTAGGAAGTTGGGACTTTGCATATAATTTATTTCTTACAATTTGAAGTACATATGTGTTATTATTATGGTATGTAGGCCTACGTACAGTAGTCACCTCACCACGTGCTCATTTTCTATGTTCTATTAAGTTTTTGTACTAGCTTTATGTTAGTGTTACTGTTAGTAAGGTAATATTGGGATGTACTTGAGTATATGTAGGAAAATAAGCTACGTTTAAGATTTCACATAACAGATGAGTACATCTACTATTAGTAACTAATCTAGTAAGCAGTATTAGTGTTAAAGTATTAGTCTTAGTACTAGTATTAAAAAAATATTTTAATACTAATTATTACCTTTACTTTTTGAGAATTAAGAGAGTTATATCTGATTTTATCTTCAATGAGTGGGTCTCTAGCTCATATTATTGTACAATAAAATTAGGTTTACAATTTAAATATTTAAAAATCGGAGGGAAAATTGAGTGAGTAATTTACCACGAAAAAAACGTTCTTAGGGAAAAGTCGTCTATTCCTTTGTGAAAAAAATAAATAAATACAAATATTCCAATGGATTAAAAGGTCAAAGTAAAAAAAAGTATTTGTAAATATTTCTAGTACAGTGGAATATACTTGAGTTTAAATTATCATAAAGTTCACTGAAGTTATTAGTAAGGCTCAAAGAGATTACTAAAGTAATACAGTGTAAGAATGTTATTTATTGGTTTATGGTATTTATAAGTTATCCAGTTGAATAATTTAAGGAAGCAGTAGGGACAGGGAAACAGTGATTTATTCAAGTGATAAAAAATTTAGAATTATACTCTTTCTAGCCATATTTAGTGTTTTAAATCTTTGAGACATTTAAAGAACTTACAGTCACCACCTTCTATGTTGCACACTACGGGGAGTTTGTTCTGTAATATCTGTTTTCTAAAAGTTCAGTTGTACCTCAAATTATGCAATGTCCAAACACCACATAGTCTTTTGTGTCGCTTGAAATATACAAAATGATGGCAGAAATAATGAACATTTTTCATATGTAAACAGTAACAAACATTTAATGCTTGAACATTTTGAAATGTACATTTTCTGTCTTCAGCAAGTTGTATTGAATAGGGCAGAAAAGGAATAATTACAATAAGCAGTTTCATAGTAAAATCACAAATTTTAATAATTAAAACATTTTATCCACAAGTGTAACTACAAATGATATATAAATCACCTTTCAAAATACAAAATTTATTCAGATCTAAAACCTATTACCTATCCTTGTATGTTCCAAAATTGTATATAAATATATATACATGTGGTGCCAGTAATGCCACTTAATTAGTGTAACTGTATACCAGTTACACCTATGAGTCTGCAAAGATATGGAAGTATCAAGTGGAACTGGTAGAAATTATCATGTCTGTTGGACTCTATCATCTGCATACATAGTTAAAAACATCAACCATCCTGTCTTGAATACAAATTTTAAAGTCATCTCACCTAAGTCATCCAGTATTGAACTTTTAATTAAAGAAAGTTTATCTACTACAAATGAACTTCCAACTTTAAATAACTCATATTTGCTGCAATTGTGTTCTTGATACTTCTATAATTTTGTAGTATTAGGCTGCTTATCCATTGTTTAATTGGTTGCCTTTTAATTTCTTTTTATTTTTTATTTTAATTACTTTTTATGAAATGTTTAAACCTTAAATATTCATACCTAATAACATACCTTGTTCATTATATCTTGCTGAAGATGGAATATGTAGTTAAAATGTTTATGAATAAAATGTTTGTTACTGTATACACACCTGTTGAATGTTCATTGTTTTGTTTTTTATCATTAAACTTTTATTTTTGTCAATTGAATCTGTTGCTTGTTGAAATCCATCTCTGACTTTCAGAAATTTGTTAAGAAATTAAAATAGTCATTATACATACAAGGCATGTGAAGGATTGCATCATTCTTCAGTTTATATTTAATGGTATTACAGTAGTTGAACAACTCACTCGTGGAGAAAGAAAAATAGCATATCTTGCAATATTTGAAATGGCATGTAATTTTTTTATCACTGATAAAAACAAAACTAAGTAACAGTCAAAATACTTTTTGTCTTGATGAAAGTTTGAAGAGTTAAGTGTAAAGAAGTAGAGAAATTCCATAATGAGAATTGTGTCCATACAAGATACTTGACATTCCACTTCATTAGTCACCATAACCTGAAAAGATTTATGAAATATAAACTGTGTGTGGGGGAGGTGTTTGGGTTTTTGTAATCTTGTGAAATTCTCCATAGAGAGCGTATTGTTAACTGCAAGTTCTATTTGGTGATGTAAGAAAATGTTGAAAAAGGAATTAGAACATGTTTAATTCAGAGATCTGTGGCTTACCTGTACTGCACAATTCAGTCAGAGCTGGGTGTTTATTGGTATATTTAGAAATTGAGTTCCACTTATTTTCTATGGATATCTGCAGACACAGATGGTTTGAAAATGTTGAGGTTGCTTAGTGCATCCTTCAGAGTGTGCTTTATGTTGAACAGTATGTCAGTGCAACAAAAGCTGTACAAGTAAGAGAGCAAAGCAATGGATCATTTATACATGTACAGATAGTTATTTAAGATATATTTTTTAAAAAGCCAAGCTAAATCTTTTTTTGATGACTGTTAGAGAAGTCACACCATTCTAGAAACTATGAAACAACACTACCATTTCTCTTTGGTGATGTGACATATATAATCAAGGTGCTGATGGAAAGGTTTGCCAAATCTGAACTGATGAAAAATGCCCTATTTGTGTGTGTTTTCTTGTAGCAAAGCCACATGGGACTATCTGCTGAATCCACTGATGGGAATCGAACTCGTGATTTTAGTGTTGTAAATTCACAGACATACCACTGTACTAGTGGGGGGTGCCTTATTTGTTTAGAAACTTTGCTTCAAACCACATGGATGTGTCTAAACTGAGGGCTTTATTACAATAGAAAGAATTTTGACAGAACTCAAATGAAAGTAGCAAACAGTTTTGTAATTCTGGTGGAACTACAAATAATTTTTTCTGAAAATGATCTCTAAACTGATAGAGAAATCCTAGTTGCTGTACTTTCTGCTAAGAAACATAAACTTCTTTAATCCTTGGGTCCTTTGTCACTTCAATTAAAGAAACATGCAGCAGAAAACTGACATGTGTTGTGCAGCTGTTGGATAAGTCAGGGCATTATCCAAGAAAGCAACTGTGTTAAAATTCTGAGTTTTAACTTTATGGAGATTTATTTCCCTTTCGTAACTTCAGACCAGTGTGATAAGTTTGACACACTTTTCCATGACTAACAAAGTAGACTTCTGGGAGAATCTGAAGTTTGTACTTATCCTTCACATGGACAAGTAACATTAGAGCATGGGTTTCCAGAAAGAAATAATTGTGAAAATCTTGTTGAGCAGTTCCTGATGGCCAGTGGTGTTAATAAAGACAAAAGTAAAAAAAGATAATGGGGAAAAAAAAAGATAAAATTACACAAACAGGTAAAATGGAAAAAAAAAAGAGCTCTATATTTTAGGAATAGTATAAAATGACAAATTCCAAAATAAGCATATTTTGTTTTTACTTTCTTGATTTTAACTGTTGTTTAATTTTCTTTATGTGTTTCTTTTACCTTTTCGAATTGACTTTGTTGTCTTTTTAACCTGGACTTTCTAGTAACACAACATATTAACTTTCATGCTTGTACTATGGGAAGTGTGTTTAACATGAGTTATATTAAAGAGCTGCTTCTTTCAGCAGTAAGTGTTAACAGAAGTATCAGATGTATGTGGAAGACTGTTGCAGAGGAAAGAATGCTCAGAAGAAAGTTTTTCAGAAAAGATCATTGATGGAGGGCTTGCAAACATCAAGACAAAAATGTGTTTTAGTCCTCTTAAAATTAACTGAGAAAAATGCAGAAAATGTTTAAGCAACTGAAAAAATTAGTTTCATTTCAAAATTAAAGAGTTTTAGAACTATCAAACAAAAGTAGGAAAAATTAACATTGATAAAAATGAAGGAACTAAAGGATTTGGTATAGTTGCTAGTATAACTTAGTGTGATATCTAAGTTAGAACAAACAAGTTTTTATGTGAAAAGTGGACTATATTTTGATTTTTTTGTTTAATAAAAATTGCAATATCTTGTTTCTTTCTAAAACAAAAGCCCCGAGTTTAACATTGATTATTAGACTTCATTAACTTTGCAAGGTATTAAATGGGGTAAATAAAATTGCAATAAGTATTGTGAATATCATGTTTTCTGTGTCCGTCAGAAAATAAATCTTTGGAAAACTACTGCTTCTATTTGATCCCTTCTGATAATACTACCTATGTGTATTATATATACTTTAAGATGATAATGTTCATGTTTTGGTAAGATGTGTAGTACTTTTATGTATTATCTATTTAGTGTTTAACGTACAATTTGATTTAATTTACTTTTTGTAGGTTGTGATGAACATGAGTAATGCCATTTCTCCACATTAATTTTCTCAAGAACAAAAATGTGGGATTCACTCAATGAAGAGGGCTGCTGGTATAGTGACAGAATATCTGACATTAGTCAGAGTGAATACGATGAAGACTATATTGACAGTGATGTAGAAGCAATCCTGTATGGACAGATACACCATGAGAATAATCCAGACTGTAATAACACTGTTGAAATAAATGGACAGATATTAAAACCTAATGTCCTTCATTCGACTGTCACTGTAGAGGAAGAAAAAATCAGTACAACTTGTGAAGTAGAAGGTCTAGCTAAAACTGAACATTGCGTGTCTGACCGTTATGAAAGAGTAACTTCATTAAACAAAAAAACAAATTCTTGCACTGCTGCATCACCAAATAAGCTTAAAAACAAAAGGAAAAACCTGTCAGAAACAACCAACCACCCTGTTGGCTTTTGTAGAGAAAAGGATAATTCTTCAACTAATATGAACTCGACTGCAAAAGTTTTGAATTCCAAAAAGTTAAAAGAATTTGAATTGCTTGTTAATGAAAAAAATTCTGACAAACTACAGTGCTTACCTGACAAACAAAGAACTTTCAAAGTTAAAAGAAAATGTTCAAGTAGTTCTTCGAGTGAAAGTGATTTTCGTGGAAATAAAAATTTTAAAACAGATATTCAAATTAATTTAAATAATATGACAACAGAAATAAAGATGAAGAAATTTTATGATTCAGACTGTGATGATTTCGACATAAAAAAGGAGCTAGAAAAAATGTCTGGTAAGTTGTATTCAAGAAACCTGCAAGATTGTTGTCATGGGTTATAGTAGCCTGTGTAATCAGTTAAGTCTTTTTATCAAATAACTACCATATACTAATTACTATCTACTTTTTATCCTATATTTCAGCTGTTAAACTTTTGCTGTCTTCAGGGAAGTTGTAACCAGCATCAAATCCTAGATCTTTCTAGCTGTTGTACTGTTTACTTGTGTGGGGTCTATCCCACGAGAACTTTCAAGTAATTTGTATTAATGCTTTCAGGACTTTTGAAAGTACAGAATTTTCTTTCTCATGTAGGTGTTAAGTTTCTTCAGTTAGTAGAAATGGGTCCTGTCATGGAGGATTTTATTATTTTAGTGAAATATTCAGAATGATTCATAATTGCAACAAAGCAGCTTGTATTTACTTTTAACAAAACTGTTATCTCATTTTAGGAGTTCATGAGATTTCAAATTCAGTTCAATTTTGTAATGTTTGTTGATTATGATTTATTTTACTTTAATGTGTAAAAAAAACTGCACTATTGTTTTTTAGAAAATTTGGTATTTCAATTAAACTAAACAGAGGCAAGGAGTTATATGGTTTGACTCATAAGAGATAAGTGGATAAATATTGGTTTTAAATTTATCATGGATTGTAATTATTCTAGCAAGATCTTTCAAAACAGCTGTTAAATATGAAAGCAAAGCCTTTGAAGTAGCAGTAAACTTAAACCTTTTTTCTTACAGTTCAAATTCATCACGAAAACATTCATGTTTCAAAACATTAAAAACTTGTTTTTGTACTCAAGTTCTGTTGGGATTAATATACTGAGGATCAGAATTTTTGGATTTTTTTTTGTCATAATAACAAATTTTTCCCATGACTTACGGTGATAGTATGATTTAAGTCATCTATTCAATGACATGAGGTTATACTGTTGAAGTTTACAGGTGACAAGGTTGACTACAGAGTTGAATTCAGTTGTGATGCGACCTGCATCACTCTTTAGAGGGTATTATATTTGATATGGATGTGTTCACATAATAAATTGAATTGTATGAAGTTAATATTTCTGTAAGAATGGTTGTTTGGAGAAGTTAATCAGAAATTTGGGAACTGTAGGACTAGATTATAATCATGAAATTCCTTAATAAATTTTATGACTACTTTTGTCTTTTCTATATTTAGTTGAGCTTACAGTATCTTATATGTCTGTTTTAATTCTGAATTTTAACAAAATGGTCTTTTATGTTTGTCTAATGTATAAGATTAGATTCCACATTCACAAGGTATACTGCATGACCAAAAGTATGTGGACACCCCTTCAGATTAGTGGGTTTGGCTATTTCAGCCACACCCATTGCTAGCAGGTTCATAAAATCAAGCATACAGCCATGCAATCTCCATATCAAACACTGGCAGAAGAATGGGTTGTATTGAAGAGCTCAGTGATTTTCAATGTGGCTGTCACAGGATACCACCTTTCTAACAAGTCAGTTTGTCAAATTTATGCCCTGCTAGAGCTGCCCTCATCAGCTGTAAGTGCTGTCATTGTGAAGTGGAAACGTCTAGAAGCAATAACAGCTCAGCCATGAAGTGATAGGCCACACAAGCTCTCAGAATGATACCATCAAGTGGTGAAGCACGTAAAAATCATCTGCACACAGTTACAACACTCACTGCTGAGTTCTAAACTGCTTCTGGGGAGTTGGGAGTTTTGCAAAATGGGTTTCCATGGCTGAGCTTAAGATCACCAGGTGCAATGCCAAGTGTCAGCTGGGGTGATGTAAAGCACACCTTCATTGGACTCTGGAGCAGTGGAAACACATTCTCTTGAGTGGTGAATCAGCTTCACTATCTGGCAGTCTAACCATTGAATCTGGATTTGGCAGATGCCAGGAGAACGCTACCTGCCTGAATGTGTAGTGCCAACTGTAAAGTTTTGTGGAGGAGGAATAATGTTCTGGGACTGTTTTTCACAGTTTTGGCTAGGCTCTTTAGTTCCAGTAAAGGAAAATCTTTATGCTACAGCATACAATGATACTCTTGAGAATTGTGTGCTTCCAACTTTGTGGCAACAGTTTGGGGAAGGCCGTTTTTTGTTTCAGCATGACAGTGCCCCCGTGCACAAAGCAAGGTCCATAAAGACATGATTTGTCAGAGTTGGTGTGGAAAAGCTTGACTGGCCTGCACAGATCCCTTACCTCAACCTCATCAAACACCTTTGGGATGAATTGGGACACCAACTGTGAGCCAGACCATTTCACCCAATCTCACTAAGGCTGAATAGGAGTGAATGCCTGCAGCAATGTTCTAAAATCTAGTGAGAAACCTTCCCAGAAGAGTGGAGGCTCTTATAGCAGCAAAGGGAGTACCAACTCCATATTAATGTCCATGGTTTTGAAATGAGATGTTCAACAAGCACATATGGGTATGATGGTCAGGTGTCCACATATTTTTGGCCATGTAGTGTATGTTGTAACAAGCAATTGATCCAGTAATGAGCAATAAGACAGACCAGTTTCATCTATATTGAAAATGTTGTATTTCTGGTAGCATTCAATCAAAGATGGAAGAAGTTGGCACCATTTAACAGTGGTGTCTGGGTTGATGCTTAATTTCTCTCCTGAAAGAACTGCAGTGCTGATATTACGTGCCCATTTTTAAAGTTTTTCGAGCCAATCATTCAGTGCTGTGAATTAGTGACATCAAAATCTGTTGCAAAAATACTTTTAACTATATTATATATACATATAATGTGTTTAGTATTGTAGAACATAAAGATTGTGATATATAAAAATAACTGCTTAAAAAGTGTATTATTTTGTTGAAATCTCAGTAAACATTAACATTTCAGTTATAATTAGAGAAAAAAAAATGGTAAGGTAACCACTTATGGATTGCTATACAAATTAATATTAGCAATGACTTATCTGATAAGTTGAGACAGGACAATGTCATATATGTATAAGTAATTAATAAGTTTAGTATTCAAGAAATTGTTTAATCTCAAAGTTTCTATTGTGCAGCTATATTGTGCGAAGAACCTAACAGTGGCCACTGACACTTTCTTCATTTTACGTATCAAGTGTATAGGTTTTTCTCACAGTGATTACAAAGCATGTTTATGCCAACAGTATATTTGATACTTTTCACTGTGATATAGGTCCAACTTATCTCTTTTTGGCTAATTTGAGTTTAAGTTACTGATGAGGAGTGGAATTCTCACACGTTGATCAAAGTTTAGGTTGAATTGGGTCTTCCTTGAACATGGATTTCAGTAGTAAATAATTTACTGAATACTAGGTTTATTTATTTTATCTGCTTTTGTGTGGCTATAATGTGAACTGAATAGTGGCTTAGAATGCTTTTTCCTAACCTATCTGTTGTATAGTTTTTTCTAATACTGACTACAATGCACATTCACACCAACAGCACATTTAATGATACATATATATATATATAATTTCAAAACTTGTTTGTAGGTATTAAGAGTATATTTATATGGTTTAGTTGTTTTTTGTTTTTCTACTCATTGCTAAATATGCTCATAAAAAGACGTGTTTGAGACTGTCTTATTCACAACCTTTCAATTATGAATGGTTTTAGTTCCTTTGAATCAGAAAATGTCATTTCTTAAATGAATTCATGATACTGTTTAGTTGCTTTTGATGCTAAATAATACTGAATTTTATAGTGTATGTATGTGTGTATATATACATACGTTAAAATAATTAATTCCTTGACTTAATGATGCACTTAGAGGATACCTGGCACATTGATGAGCAAGATGCACATATGCACGTCTTTAAAAAGAGTCAACAATATCGTTACCACAATTACCTGATGCGAGTGATGTGTAACAACTGTCAAGAGCAAGGCCATCTATCTAAAGTCTGTACTAAGCCAAAGGTAGGTGTAATTTTTAGAATACACTTTCATGCAAGTCTGTTATGGTTTTCATATTGTTTTAAAGTTTATTTTAGTTTAGTATTTAAACATGTTATTTGGTGTAACATTTTGGCTTAAATGTTTGTTAATGTACTGTGAAATAACTTTGACTAGTTGACTAGTTTTTTTTTGTTAGTTATGTTAGACATTTAATGTGTGAGGCACAATTATATATATTAAGATTGAATTAGAAAGTTATTTCAAAAACTGCCTCTTTTTTTGATGGATTTTTGCATTTCAAAAAAACATTTACAGATTAAATCTTGTAAAGTGGATTGTAACCCAGTTAAGTAAAGGTGTTTCAAAATCGGAACAGTGTTTAGAAGAGAAGTAGATATTAAGTAAATAACACATATATATACATATTAATCTGTTTTGTGTTGTTTGTTTCACAATAGAATGAAATATTCTTGATAACTTAGTATTCATCTCTGTGGGTCTCCTTTTAAAAAAAAAAACACTAAAGTTTGTATTAGGATTTATTTTCAGCACAGTTGAAATGCAAGGCATGATAATTGTTGAACTTGGCCTATTGTTGGAAATGAATCAAAAAATCCTTTTTGGTGTGTGATTACTGGGATAATGACATACATATATTTAAGTTGGTTGGGTAATATTCTGTAAGTCCAGCAAACATAATCCACTTAAATCAAAAGCAGTGTACTGGCATTTTAAAGTATGCCATCAGTATGACACAAAGATCACTACTCCATTAGACATAGTACAGAAAATGTAGGTCACCTACACAGGCCACTCATAAGCAGCATAAGAATGTCTTCTCCTACTGCCACACTCATTACCAATGTAGCCACATTTAATAGAGGAGTATTTGTTGCACCAAATAAACATGGATGCAAGATGTTAGTTATTATCATTGTGTGTAAACTATGATAGTAGAGTAATGTGATTGTTATTTAGTACTAATTTGTCAAGAATTGTTATGTGGAAAAGTCCTAAAGCTTAATTGTTTATACCAAATTAACTGTGTCTGGTTTGATTCTGAACACTATGATCTAGTACTCCATCTGTCACAAAAAAAAACGTTATCACAAAAATAATGAATTAATTAAAATTAAACAGTTTCGTGTGATTACTGTTTTTATTTGTTCCATGAAATACTTTCTATGAAAGTATTGACATCAGATTTGTTTGCCTTGTTTTTATTTATAAACAGAAACTGCTACTAGGACTATCTGCTGCTGTTACAAGTTTTTAACTGTTGACTAAAAGGAAAGATGCTCTCTGGTGGTACCTGCTACCAGTATTTATTTATATATTTTTTTTGCATTTGGATATAGCTTGATTTTGAGGAACATTGTGATAATCAATTAATGATGGTATCAGTTAATCAAGTAGCAAATACCATTAATCAACCAGCTCTAGTTGTGATTATCTTATCTTACCAGTCTTTATTGAGCAAATAAAGTGAACAAACCTCTTAGTAATAAGGCAAAAAGCTCTTGATAAATAACAGAACTTTGTAAAAATGTAATGTTCAGTTCCCAATATAAGCATTGATAAATAAGCTGAAACTTGCAATAAAACACCATTGTAAATGTCTGTATTCAGCTTTTAAATGAAGGTTCTGATACAAAGGCTGAACCTGATAGTAAAGGACAAGTAGTAAATGTTGGTGTAGTTTATTTAAGGAAAACTTGAAAAAATATACATCACATTATTTAAAATGAAACAGCACATCTTAATCAAACCATTATTGTATTTCTTTGAAACAGGCATAACATCTAATTGTTTTTAAACAGAGAATTTGCACAAAATGTAATAATTTAACTATGCTTAATACCATTCATATACATTCAATTTTTATTTTGTTGTTGTTAATAAGCCAACAACAATAAATAACAATTATGGGTATTTGCAGTTTTGAGCCAGAACATGTTATGCAGCACATTAATTAAACAACTAGGTTCAGGTATACATATACTCATGCCTAGTTAGTGCCTAGAGGGAAAGGAGCCAGTAAGCAGCACCTGCTGTCTGTGAAGTGTGTTCAGCACTAGCATGTCAATGCATAAACCTGAGATCTTCTGATTCATAGTCAGGCACACCAACTGTTAGATTATGCTTAGACTGAAATGCAAAAAAAAAGCCATTGCAATAACCTCTCACAAACTTGTATATTACGTGTATCTGTTCAGAAATGCTTGGGACAGCAAAGGAAATATTGAAACTACTTAAAACAAACTGGATCATATATTACAGTTATTACATAATAATGTAATTAAACAATGGTTATTTAATTTTATGCAGACAAAAGTTAGTTTAGAAAAAAATTCTAATAGAAAACTGCTACCAGAATAATAGAATCAAATACTTTTTAGGTACTCTAACCAATGAAAATGCAATAATGTAAGAAAGTTTGAAACACAACTGTCAAGAATAGAACAATGTTGTGTATTCATTAAATTCCAGTATTCAATAACTACTAACCTAATTAACTGTACATGTTGGCATTCCTTAGTTTTATGTACAGTTCTTTTAGGTTTTATTTGAAATTATTTTGAAAATAAATTTATGATTTTGCATTTTTTAAAATATTGACAAGACTTTCACTTTTCAGTCCATTTTGTAGTTTTCTGTATTAACTTAAATATATAAGATAGGTTACATACCTGTAGTAAGAATAGCTTTTGATGATGTTTTTTTTTTTTCCAAATTGATAAATTAATCCAAAAACTATGAAACATACCACAAACAAAAACAGAATGAAGGAAAAAATTTACGAGATTTTTAAGCTATGTAAGTATCAGAATGCAAACTTGTAACAAGTTACATTGACATTTTATGGAAATGTTTACATTACATAGTACTCTAATTATGCAGTGATTGGTTTTATGGGTATACTATACTCCATTCCAGCATATAGTTTTTATCAATTTTTCAGCATATGCCATAAATATTTTGTTTAAATTTTGCAGTTTTTTAACAATGATCTTTGTTTAGTTATTTGTCAGTTGATGATAAGCATTTTAAATGGAAAGATGAGTAGAACAGAGTAATATTTTTCTGATCCCTAATGATTGTAAAATAGACCTTGGAAGAATTACAATCTATGACTTCTGATGTTGAAATGCTTCTTGTAAATTCATAAAATATTTTTATATTTAATTTTTGTGGGATCCTGTGTTTGGACTATCTAGAGTTATTCTCCCTTATGTTCTTGGCAATGGGACTACTCATAATCAAAAGTTTAGTCATTTGAATAAGTACTGTGGTGGTATTAATCATCAGCTTGCTTGTATATAGGGAAGTGTGAAAAATATTATATCTATATAATATATATTATCATTTTGTTTAAACTAGGTATTAAGAACTGATAAAAGTAAACAATTCATATCTGGGTTTAGCAATAGAAAAAAAAACCTATTCTTAATGACAAAACTTAGGTGAATGGACAGCCACTGTCTATTGTAGAAACACAAGTATAGAGGATGATGTTTCATAAGTCATCCATGTTTCCTCTGTTAAAAAGATAGTTAAGATTCTTAGTAGTTAAAGAATATTGTGCAATATTTAAATATTTCATAACTTATCATTACCATTCAGCCTCCCAGTGGCACAGCAGTATGTCTGAGGATTTACAATGCTAAAAACTGGGGTTTGATACTTATGGTGGACTGAGCACACATGGCATATTGTGTAGCTTTGTGCTTAACTACAAACCATTCAAGTTTGGTGACCACCAAGGTTAAATTAAAACTGTTATATTTTTGAATGCAGAAAATTGAATGAAAGAATTAAAATTATGTGACAGTGTATACAAAAGTGTGTATTGGTGCTTAATAGTCACTATTCTTGAACTTTGATTTTGTATCGGTGTTTATTAGTCACTATTCTTAAACTTTGATTTTGTATTGGTGCTTAATAGTCACTATTCTTAAACTTTGATTTTGTATTGGTGCTTAATAGTCACTATTCTTGAACTTTGATTTTGTATTGGTGCTTAATAGTCACTATTCTTAAACTCTGAATTTGTATTGGTGCTTATTAGTCACTGTTCTTGAACTTTGATTTATGTGTAGTTGATTGGTGCTACAGTTAGAACTTCTGACAAAATTTTTATTAAGACTATCAGCACCTCATAATATTTATATAAAATAATTATTTCAGGGTTTGTGAAAAGTAAATATGGTCAAACTGTTCTACAAGTAACAAAGTAAGGGAATTAATAATAAATGTGAAGTGTGATTTGAATGGTGTATGAATATAACTTACCAATGTTAATGTAAATGTTGTAACAGTCAAGACAAGAAACCACAAGAAGATCTAAATATGCATGTGAGTTAAACTGGCTTCTGAACTGAAATATAATCTAAATGTTATTGTTGTCAAAACATGGAAGTTTTGAAATTTGTTTTTCTTTGGCAGAAATATGTCACCTGTTATTTATGTGGGAAAATTGGTCACTTGGGAGATAATTGTGTAGATGCGGCCTGCTCTAAGTGTTTAGCTGTTGGTCATCGTGTAGAACAGTGTAAGTGGAGAGTGCAGTATGTTAGAAGAAAATGTCCAATATGTTCAATGCGTGGGCATTTGAGAAATGTAAGTATAATTTGGAACAATATTGGTTACTAACAACAATAAACTAACAACAATAAATTATGTTTGAACTGCACTTGTTGCTCACATGTTTTAGAAATAGAAAATAAATAAAAGACAGTGTTAATAAAATGTATCACACCATGAAAGTTAATTTTTAGAGGATTGAGAAGTATTTAAAAATATTTAGGCAGGTTCAGAGTGTTGCTAAACATGGTGGTGCTTATTATGTAGGGAGGAGCTAGTAAAAAAGAATGTTTGCTGTGTCAAGTGTCCACAGCTTATGTAACAGTAATATTAGTCTGTTCTTCTCTCACACATATTTTTGTTTAGAAATAATAATAAAGAAAACTACAACATAGCAGTAAATTAAGTTTGTAAGCATATGTTATTTCCACGTTTCATAAGTGTTTTATTTCTGGTCGCTAGGTGGTAGCACACATTCTCCTGACAGTTTTATGTACACCTTATTGATAACTGAGTGTAAAAATACCAGGTTTTTAAAATCAAAATCATACATCTTATAGTTCTCTGCTTTTATTCAAATTTTTCATGGGGCTCAGCCTGGCAGCTGTATGTGTGTGTGCACATAGTATCATACTTCATGTTTTAATGTTTATTTTGTCCCCCTATTGGATGACCACGGAATGTAGTTTAGAGTTGATTGTATGCATATGCAATGAGTTAAAATGATGTTGAAGGTATTAGTTCTGTAAATAGCCCCTTAATGTATGTCCAGTGCTACAGGATACATGTACTAACTTGAAGGGACCATTCCAGCTTCATTGGTCTTCAGTGTTATCCAAAATTAGAAAAAAAACAGTCCAAAAACTGATGTTAGCAATATATATCACCAGTGAATTATAAGAATAAAACAGATATTCATTCATCAACCTACTTTAATGGAATTGTTTTAAAAAAGGGGTGGGGTTTTTTAAAGCAAAGATTAAGTATCATGTAGAGATGGTAATGTAAAAAAAGTACAAAAACAAGGTAGCAATGAATACATAAAACACACAAAACTTCCTACATAACTAGCCAGTAAGTAGTGAGTTAATCTTACAAGCTTAAGGCTACGATCCACTGTAAGACTACATAGAGCTGTTCAGTATAAATTATTTAATTCAAATTTGAATTAATGCACCTGGCAGTGTTGTAGTTGTAGATAAAATTTATTCTTCTAAGACCATCCCAAACACTAAATACTGGGCTATTATTTACAGTGGTTGTGAACAGGTGCATGAGTCTTAAGGTTTTATCAGTATGCACATTTTACACAGCATATCCTTGCACTTGCATATTCTTGTAAATATTTCACATACTATATGATTTGACTCTACCCTTGCTACACTGTATATGGTCTGCCAACCCATTTTAACATATAGGACTGTTGAGCAGTCTTCACATTCCACTGACGTTGGTGACATTTCAACACCACGCAGAAAGTCTCTTTGTGACTGAACGTTTTTGTACTACTTCTTGTATTGGGAAAAGAGTATTCTATATTTGAAATGGTTTTGGTCTTCCACTTGAATGATGCTCTACTTTGCCTGTATGCAGAACCACTCACCTACCTCCCCATTTCCAGTACATCTCAATTGAGATTTTTGCATATATAAAGTGTGTATGGGTGTACTACATGTGGAGGATATGTCACCCTACTACTTGTGGAAGGACATAGTCTAATGCTGATTACATTGTAGTCTGCCACTGTGCATGTGATTACTTGTAGGGAAGGAAGATTCATTCAAATGCTTGGCATATTTACAAAAAGAGGGGTGTAGTATTACCTATGCATTTTATGGAAAATTGTGTATTTAAAATGCATTTTTAGGTAAGGAGAATATTAGCATTTATATAAAATAATTATTTTAAGGTTTGTGAAAAATAAATATGATCAAACTGTTTCACAAGTGACAAACAAGTGTAAGAGAAAAATAATTATGTCGTCAGTGAAGTAGGTCGATTGCCCCCCACTAGTACAGCGGTATGTCTTCGGATTTACAACGCAAAATCAGGGGTTTGATTCCCCTCAGTGGGCTCAGCAGATAGCCCGATGTGGCTTTGCTATAAGAAAAACACACAAACACACAAAGTAGGTCAATTAATAAATTCAATGGAACACGTAACAATCACAATTATTTATTTCCTCACATCAATTAAAGACAATTCTTTATATTCAAATCTCTTACACAAGAGATTTGTGTCACACTATGTAACACAAATTTTATTCCTGGATAGTATGTGTTATTTCTTAATTGCTTATGTTGTAAAAGTACAGAAAATGGCCATTATTCCCTTCAAACTTTGCTTTTGTATCCTGGATAATGAAATTTAGAAATTAATCTATTTTCTGTGTAAAAACGGGCAAATTTGCAGATTTTCATTTACATAAGGTCTGAATAAAACAACATATGAACCAAGATTTACATGTACTTATAAGTTCTACAAAAAAGTAAAAATTTTGTAACATAGTATAATAGAAATTGCAAATTTTATGCTTTGTAAAAAAATGACAACATATTCATGGTAGTTTTTTAAAAGTGTGTAAGGTTGATTTTTCTGAGTTTTTTTCTAGATTCTTTTGCAGATCTATATTAATGTAATTTTCTTTTTCAGCAAGATAAGTTTATGATTGTTATAAATTCAGTATTGAGGAGAACAAAGACAATTGTATTTCACAAATCTTTCATTTATTATCATCATGGTGTTACAGTTGTGTATTATTTTCTCAATTCTATAATTATAGAGGTTTTGTAAGCACCAACTGCTTCAAGTGTTACTTATAACTTGAGCTTGTTTTAAGGAAGATTATAACTGTTGAAGCTCATCTGTGTTTAATGTTTATAGTGTATAATAGTTGCTAAACTATAAAGCTTATCAAATTTAAATATATATTTTTTTTCTTTGTTAGGAATGCCCTGATTTATGGAGAAGGTTCCATGCTACAGTAAGTTATTACCCCCTCTCCAATCATGCACCATTTATATGTGATACATATGTGTAATGTAGGAAAAGCAACTGATAGTAGTGGATTTTGTAATGCAATTTATTTATAGATCTAAAATTAATGCAAATAAGTATTTACCACTGAAATAATAAGCAAATTTCTTTGCTAAGTTGCTTATTACTGCTAACAATAAGGTATACTTGAAATGGTACAATAGTGAACTTACCCAAAGTTCTCCGATTTCCAACATTCTGCATCATTTAATGCTCTTTCATAGGGAGAATACATAAGCCATACTTTCCTGATATAATCCATATTTATTTGTTGCAGTCGTGATGGAAAACCAATTGTGTGTGAAAGTATATTTCACAGGAAAGTATCCAGAATTACTTTTGTTTCTAAAATGTAAAATTCATATTAGTTGTTCTTATATCCGATATATTAAATCCAGAATACTCACACTGAGATGGAGTCTGGAACTTGAAAGTGTCATGTGGATCACTAGTTCACCAGTAGTTAGGCTTGTAGGCAGGGAGGTAATCTACACAACAATGCCAAACATGATCAAACAATTTCAGTACAAGTCCAGGAGCTGAGTAAAAGTTATTGGACTGAATTTATAAGAAAATTGAGTGATAATGACCAACTTCACAATATAATGAAGGACCAAGATGGGACACTTATAAAGAAAAGCATTCTTCTAGACAGGCTTGTAGCCTTAAATGTCTTTTAGATAGCAGTAGATTACACAGCATGTACATTCTCAGATGTGATCACTGCTGATGACATATCAGGTATTCAGTCAGAGAATTTAAAAAGCCCATGCAAACCTAAGGATGGGTTCAGTAACATTAGAACAATGCAGTGGTAACACTATATAAGGCTAATAAAAGACAAACATCTGTAAGGTGTTTCCTGTCTTAAATGGAGCTATGTGAAAATATTATATGGAAAACTATTGTCTTGACTCAAGTGCTACCCAAAAATATTCTGGTAAAAGTAGGAAAAATTATCTCTTGAAACATCATTAGTTACTTTATGATATCTGTTGCTCATTTCAAGAGGACATCATTGTATCAAGGAACACCAATGCAGAGGATGAGTTTTGTCTAGAGATGTATGTGCAATGCAAAAGAGTTCTTGGGAAACGGTCTTTCCAATGCAGAGCTTGATATATTTGTCCATGTGCTGTCCTGCAGAATATTCTCTAAAGAGTACTGCAGCTGATATCCCAAAGACATTACCCAATGGCAAATCTTGAGAGATGTCATCTGAACTTCACTTTCAGTGTATTTGTAAGTATCATGGTTAAAAAGATGGATCAGTTGCATAACCCAAGATTCTACCCTCTTGTATGCAGGTGATGACTTTTACTGAGTTATATTAAAAATTAATTAAACCACTGTATTACAAATATATAATAATAAATTTGGCATGAAAATGTAGTTAATAACTTAGAGTTTCATGTCATATCAGTTTTAAGTCCTTCATTTGATAAGGAAATATTTCAACATATCCTCAATCTCATGTAATATGAAAATTGTGGTATTTGTTCTATAGGTCTTCTCTCTTCCATTATTCATTAACCACCTTTTTCTGAAGAATGGATTTTACCATAAATTACTCATTATAATATTGCTAAGACAGTTTCTAATTTTTATAACCTTCAATATTCTTTAATTATAGAGATATAAACTAGAAAGTCAAACTCATTTGCCTTGGCCACCTATCAAAATAATTTTTTCCCAAATTGTCAACAATTTTCCCTGACATTTTACATCATATATAACCAATAGAAGGACAAAGTTTTAATCTATCAAATGCTATTATTACCTCTGCCTCAGAAGTTGAGAAAGGTTGTTTTCATACCTATGTGTGTATTTGTCAACAAGAAATCTCGAAAGTGGCTGAATGAATTTGGGCGCAAGTTGGTATACAATTGGACTATGTACCAACATAAAAGTTTATAATGTTTGGAGGGTCAAAGTTACAGCAGTGCTATAAAAATCCAAAATATCTCTATCTGTTAACATAGTGTATGATTTTTCACTATTTTTGCTCTATCAAAAATGATAAAATTAGGGATAATACATAAATTATTATTCCTCATTATCCTGTCAAAAATAGTCTTGCTACACTGATAACAGCCGATATATGGACACATTTCCATATTTTTTAGTGCCGAATATGATCAACACTGCATGGTAGAGGTAAGCACTCCACTGAGTGCTCTTCTAATACTACATTGTTTTGTCTGCTTTGTTTGAGTTTGAAAGTTTCTCTTGTTGTATTCAAATAAAGAATGTTAGGAAATTAATTTAAGGCTTTTATAAGATAGTTAGAAAGCCAGTTAAGTTCCGATAGTTACAGGACATTGTTCACCTTCTGTGTCTTTAGGTGAATTATTTATGTAAATAAAAATTAAGTGTACTATTACTGTTTCATTAAAAAAAAACCTTGTAGGCTTAAATTTCATGTGCAAACTGACATCAGAAAAACAAGAGACTAAACATAAATACTATATTTCTTGTTTTTCATGTATATTCTTTATCTATTGTTATAAAAGCAACTACAATGTAAAAATTAGAAAGTTATAATAGAGAGGCACCCCAATTTCTTGAATTCCAACAAATACGTCCCCAAGTATGAATCTCACATGGTGTTCAGGACATATCTATTGTCTTTGAAAATAAGTATCTATTACTCCCCAATAATTTGTCCTTCAAATGAGGTGTAGATTTTATATAAAAAGCCCTGATAAAAACCATTTACAAATTAAGCTTGGGAGTTCCCTGGATATGAAATTATCCATGATAGACAGTTTGGGGATGAGAATCTCCAGACGGACAACCCCCTAAAATGGATCTAGATTAAAAATGGTCTTAGATGAAGCATGTACATGCCCTGAATATAAAATGACCCATAAGGGACATCTTTTGGGGTGGTAATTTTTAGGCAGATACTTCCCAATAGATCATTGAATTGGGGTCTAGATTCAACATATGAGGAAACACTCAAAACTTATCAAGATGAAACATTTGGGTCCTTAAATGACCTATGGCAGACATTTAAGAGAATGGCAAGTAGTCCAATAGATGCCCTATAATATACATTCAGTATAATTCCCAGTGGGTTACAATGTACTCAAATATGAATGAAAAGTCTAAATATATGCAGAATTCTGGTAATTTTCTGGGTTCTATCAGCACCAATGAAATATGAAAATTTTCAGATGAAGAAAATTATTTTTAATCTTAACATAAAAATAGTTTTGCAATTGGAGTAACTAGCATCTTTAGTAAAAATATTTAATTTAAAAATATTATTTCTTGTGTACAAAAGACTTGTAATGTTTGTTGATAGTTTGCTTAATTTCATGAAAGTTACAGTATAGAAACAGTGAATAGTAGTTGGGTGTTACAAGGCCAGTGTAATCTACAGACCCCATGTGGAAAGAGTTAATTTATTTGCTACAAAATGCAAGGAATTAGATTTGTTATAAGTAACTTTTTGTAAGACCCCTTGAGTGATTCAGTACATGTGAGGTAACAACAAAATGCTATGAGATGACATAAAACACATTCATCTGAATGAGAACCAAGATTACCAAGGGCAGGCAGCACAATTTGTAAGAAACAATTTTTACCATTTTTCACTCACTGTGTATACAAGTATGAAGATTTCCAATTAATTAAAATACAAGAAGCATTGAATGTGCAGGTAGCAGGTAATACAAGAAAATATGATTTGAGGAAAGGATGATAGAGCAAATACATCACAAAGGGTTCAAAAAGGAGAAATGCTATGAAATGTGAGATTAAGTGTCAAGTTCAATTTTGTACCAGAAGATCTTTCTGTGATAGCTATGGAACTAGTTCCCCATAAGAAAGAAGGAGGAAAGTAGGCATATAGGATGAGGTTTTTCCAAGATTGATTTATGGCAGTGCAACCACAAGATGTTCCAACATTTTAGAAGCTGTACTGTATAAGTTTTTTATGTTAGTAGAAGCATTTGCATTTATGTTTAATTCAAAGTGAATAATATTAGCAACACAACTACAAACAAAACAATCCGAATTATAATGGGAGAGCAGAGCTTATGGATGTTCTGCTGATGCTGTAACTCGTGTGGAACATGGGAGAGTGATGAACTCTTGAATACATTGATAAATGCTCTGCATTGTGTCTGGGAAATTTAGAATCCAAAAGTCATACAGTTGGGGGCAGCATTAGAGCAACTAAAGAAGAAAAGGCTTTTAGTATTTTAGGGTTAAGACTACCTAGCATAGATTTTGTTCACTTACTGAGGTTTGATGAAGTCCTGCTCTAACATTAGCACTACTATAAGTTATTACAAATTAGGACAACTTGATGTGTTACTTAACTATGTCTTTATCATTTACAAAGCTACTTTTTAAAAAAATGTATTATCATTAAAATTGCTTTCAACATGTACCTGCTATTCTTGATCTGTTTTAGGACAAGATGTATATTACAAGGTAACTTTCCTATTTTTAAGTGTGGTGTACATTCAGTAGCACATTTTTGTGGGGGTCTTGTAAGAGCTAATTAGGTCCTGATGTACTGTAAGAAAATTTAACTGTTAATTTAATATTAAGTTATGTAATTTCATAGTTCAGTCATGTATATTTAAAACAATAATAAGACTGTAAACACTTTTAGCAATAATCTTAACTTCAATTATGCATTGTACTGTACAAGAATTTAGTTGTTATTGCTACACATTTTAGTCTTATCATGAAGATTTGCACCACAGTAGCACAGTGATATGTCTGTGGACGTAAAAAATTGTCTCAACCCAAATGAGCCGTTTTTACATATATATTTTTCTCTACAAGTGGGTTTTCTCAACATCACATAAAAAACTTGGTTTAAATACCCATGGTTAGAAGAGCACAGATAGTCCTTTGTGCTTAATACAAACAACATTGTCTTGTAGATTTAATGGATACTCATTGCCTATTATATAAATGTGTACATGTAGTATTTATTATTTGTTTTTATGGGAGTTGTTGTTTACATTATTACTCTAGACTACTGTGATCACAAATTGCTTCGCTGAAGAAAACAAACTTCTTTTTATATTTATATATGTATAGAATGAGATTTATTGAAAGTGTGTTTTTTTGTGTTTTTTTTTGCAAACACAGATTACAGCAGGTGCTCCAGTTAAAGGCACATGTAAAATAAAGAATAGAAAAAAAGTATATTGTTACAACTGTGCAAAGAAAGGACATTATGGGCATGTAAGTTTTGCTTTTGTTATATAATTACAAGTTTAGGCATCTATCCTGTGTATGTCTGGGCTTTACCTAAAATCAAGAACTTGTATTTATGTGTGTTATTTATTTCACACATACTTTACTTTATAACTACTGTATTTCATGTGCTATTACAATTACTTTTCTGATCCCTCTCATATAAAAAAACAACACAACAAAACACTCAAAGTTATTTTTCACTTTTTCTTTAGAAAAGGATAAAATTGGTACAAGACTGTTGAGTTATTAGCTAAACTAATATATTGTTGCTGCTGGCATTTACCGGTTCAGTGGGGTTGGGTAATAACCACCCTGTGGCATGTGCCTTGGTCCAAGATATTCTTCTATGTTGATTTAGATTGCTATAAAAACAACAAGGTGATTCACAGATAAACATTTTTTTTACTCTTGTAAGTTTAGGTAAACAGTATTTTAATTCTGCATTTATATTTTAGGATATAGTCTTTCAGGTGGTTTATGTGAAATAATGTTTACTGCAAAAATTATATATGCACAAAATTATAGGTATTTTTTAATTCTAGGATATTTGTAGCTATTGTGCTGGCTTGTACGTGTTTAATTGTGAAGAAACAAACAAAATGAAACTTGGGCAGTAAGTACCAGTTCTCCAAAAGCTTGTGTGAAAAGTCAGGAACAAGTATATTTATTTGGACAGTTTGTGAATAAATAAATTAATTAACCTGTTTGCAACAGGTCAAGGGTTATAGGCCATGTCATCATGTTTGTTGATTCACATTCAAAAAAGTTTATTAAATTACTATTTTATGAATTTATGGCAGTCAGATTGGTATCAAATTGTATAATATAATTTAAGCTATAATATTATGTCAGAGTTAATTTCTTAATTTAAAAGTAAATATTAAAATAACTCATCTAAATATTGATTTTCGTGACTCAAATGGTATGTGGAATGCAACTCTGGTTAAAATTAGATGTCTGTGATGTCAAAATACTAAGTCTATAGTTTTGTATGAATGAGGAACTCAAAGTTATCACTATTGACAAGCTAGAATATAAAATAAAAACCTTGTATCTTTGTATTTTGCTAAGATAAGTCTTATTTATTGAATCAAACATGGTGGCCTGCTCACCTTTTTCCATTTTTTAAACAGTCCCTTATATACACTTACTCCAATATACGACTTGTGAATAACCAATCAACAGCTTAGAATATACCCCTGGTTTTCTCAGGCATTTTAATTTGTTAAAAGGCTACAACATTCTTTTGAACTGAGATTTTAAGGAGGAAGGTTGTGTCTTTAGTGTGCTCCAAGTTTCATATTTTTTTAGACCTAAATCCAACTTTGTTACTAAGCTTGATAAGTTATAATGCAGTTCTATTGGTATTAATATAGTAATTTATGATTTTATGGTTATAAAACTGTGTGTTTAAAAAGGAAAAAAAAATTGTTTCTTATCCTACACATGCAAAATTTTAAAATTCTTAGCAGTCTATGTCCAGTAGCAACCAGGTTCAAAGAAAAGCTGCAAAATATAATTGTTTGCTTTACATTTTTATTTATTGTTCTGTACTTTAAGAAGAATAAGTTTAATAACTTATATATATATAATATTTAGAAATATATATTTATTGTATAATAATTGAAATGTGAGTATATATATATTTTACAAAATATGAGTGAACTACAGTAACAAGAGTGCACTGTGTCAATGCAAGTTATGTAATGACAGAACACCACTGGAAGGTCAGTATAATAAAAAATAATAAATATATAATTTTATGAAACTGAAGCTACTCAGACTAAACATTTATATATTGATGTTATAATTTGTAGTCATTCTGACACAAAAAAAAACAATTTATATTTATTTCATTTTTTTTTATGGTTACAAGGTTGGTCAAAGTGACAGATTCCATATAGGGTAGAGAAAATAACAGACAAAATATAATGTCTTGCTAAGAAATAAATTTTGAAATGTATTTAGGATATTTTAGAGATTACAAAAATAATATTTGAGATTTTTGGGGATGAAGAATAGTTTTTAAATCATAAGATAAAAATCACTTCACACTTGGAAAGAGACTCTGTATCTTCACAAACAAATATTTAGTCAAAATACTGCATTGAAACATCTGATTTTTTGTGGACAAAGAACTTGTAACCTTTACTAAAAGTCTACCAAATGTTTTGAACATATGCTTACTGCATCAAAAGTTGTAGTATAAATACTTAACGTGTAAATGTGTATGCGAACTTGTATGCATTATGCTGAACCTGTTGCAAAAGGGTTAAAAAAGAGATCTTCAATATATAATATGTACACTTTATTTACTGTTATTTTAGGACAGGTACCTGTACAAATTTTGTAATGTTGATGAAATACTCTTAAAAGTGCTTGCTGTTTTGGTTCAACCATGTGAATAAACTGAAGACAAACTTGAGATCTTTTAGTTTCATGAAAGCTTCCAATACTATAGATGTGTTTGCTTTGTTTTATGTTAAGTATTTTAATATTAAGGTAAAATTTGAGTTAAAAAAACAAGTACTGTAGCAGTAAAGTAATAAAACCTCATCCATGAGTGAAAAATTTGGAAACAAAAGAGGTTGTTACAGTCATAGGAAAGTCAACTAAAGTCATACTTAAATACAGATATTAAGCCTAAACAATAAACAACAACAACTAAGATCAGATTTTATTTATTTTTGCAGCTGGGTGGATATTTTAATATACTAAGTCATAGTGAATACCAGAGTGAAATTGTTCTTTTAAATTTCAATGGAAAAACCTTTTGGAAATAGTAGGCTATTGAAGATCAAATTTCAGAATCACTGTACAGCAGTTGTTTTTAGGAAGTGAAATTTGGCTGTAAAGTTCAGGCCCCAAATTTCTACTGAGCTTATGATTTACCCATCTAAACATTGAGAATAAAGTGTAAAAGTGATTTATGATACAATGCTTAACAAATATACATCAAGTAGTTTAAAAAAATGCAAATTTCAAGTACAGCAAAGTTTTAGTGTTTTTCTGTAATAGAATATTAGTAAACACTGTCTATCCGTTTTTGCGTGTTTTTTCTTTCTTTTGGTCTCTTGGGAGAAAGAGTTCATAGGCTTATTTTGAATTGTCCAATGGCATTAGGTATGTATAAATGCATACATATATACAATATCTAACTTGTTATTTTTTTATTGAACTTGCAATAAAAACAAAGCAGTCTGTTTGATTAAGTTGGCATTTTAGACAGTAATTAGCATGTCCATATAGAGTAACTGTATAAATAATTATATTTTAATGTGCATTGTATACATCCATAACTACTTTTAGTTCATTTTTATGTTTTTGTATTGCACACTTGGATCTTGTAAAATGAGATAATGCATTTGAGAACATTTTATTAGTAGCACAGATATTGTAGATACTTTAAAAAAAATGGTAACTGGTTTAGATTTGTATGTAGCAGCAAAGAAACTTG
Source organism: Tachypleus tridentatus (assembly GCF_004210375.1). NCBI lineage: Eukaryota > Metazoa > Arthropoda > Merostomata > Xiphosura > Limulidae > Tachypleus > Tachypleus tridentatus. Next base: position 93,396,249 of record NC_134836.1, read on the forward strand.
CATTATTTAGTACCTTGCAAATGAGGTTATCTTAACAAAACTAATTTTATATATTGGTTCATGGTGATGCTTGGTACTTTTATAGCAAAGAACATATGACAAGAACATCTTGCAGAACCAACACTGTTTACTTTTAAGCTGTACGTCCTCATACCTTGTGCAATACTTTCATGTGCTTTACAAATTTTGGATGTAATACTAAAGTAAAGCCATGTAATAATCATTGCTAAATATTATATTACATATGTATACTCAGTACGCTTTGGATACAATCACCTTCTTATCATTGATTTTCATCATTTAATTATCCTATTTAAATGATAGATTTAAAAAAAATTAGGTTTTGTGTATGATAAGTTCATTAAATCTCTGAATGGTTGTACATTTTACATTTCAGAAAATTAGAGTTAACATAAGTTCTTAGTGGTCATAAATTCCTTCTAAGGTATTAAAATAGTTCATAAGTTTTGAGTTATTTTGTTTTGCTGAAAGATATCCAGCTCAGTACAGAAAGTGTTTGATATGGTAAATTAAGTTTAGTATTTCTGTTTCAGAAGTGTAATGAACATATTCTGATTTCTACCTGAACAGGAATGCCAACAACAACAGTTTAATCCATACAATTTCCCTACATGGCCTTTCGTTATCAGTTATTTGGACCCAGTTTTATCACTCGCTGATGAATCTAAGAAGAAAAATGGAAATAATGGTAATAAAATATAATTTGAACTGAAAACATAGAAGTGTACTGTTTCATAAAATTATAATATAGATTTTGAAATCAAGAAAATTGGAGTTACAAGTAGCAGTTGGCAACAAAATAACAAAAAAAATTAAATTGGAGAAATTTTTTTTTAGTTTTCTTTACATATTTGGAATTTTAATTTTGAAGCAAGATCACTACTGTGTTGTAGATTTACACTGTTGATTGCCTTTGATTTCATTACAGTATAATTCTTAAAACATAACTCTGTTTTATTTACTTTGTGACAAAAGTGCTAAAAATATTTTGAATAATCAGTTTGTTATTGAATATTATTTTATGTTTATTGTATTCAAACAAGCCCCACTTGGAGAGCAGTAAGTCTACAGCTTTTTAGTGCTAAAATCAGGGATTTGATTCTTCTCGGTGGACACAGCAGATAGTCCAGCGTGGATTTGCTATAAGAAAGTACACACTTATTCAAACAATGCATGCAAATAAATTGGCTCTAAATGGCTACTTATTTCTAAATGCAATTTTGATATCTTAAAAATATTATTAATTATTATTATTACCTTATGGGTGATAATAGTTAAAGAGAAAAAAATATGATTTCATGAAATGTTCGGGTGGTGACCTTCAGAAGCATTTAAATAAACAATGAAAAAAATACAAAGATTAATATTAAGTTTGAATAATGCAGTGGTGTAGAATTTTTATATTTTATTTTATATTTATGATGGCAACATTAATTAATTGATTAATGGATCCATCAGTTAAGTGCTTAGCAAATACTACTAACTGCCCAGCTTTTGTGTTTATTTCTTGTGTGGAACGTATTTTTTTCTTTTTGTAATTTTGTTATAATGATGCAGTTTTTACTAAATAGTTTCAATCCATTAAAACTGGTTATTAATGGTTTCATAATAAAATCCTTTCGTTTATAATGCCACATTCATTATCTTTACATAAGCACTCAAACATTGCTTCCAGGCCAACTCTGAGTTTGGTTAGCTTTCTTCATATTTGTGTGAATAATGAACACTTTACAAGTTAGAGACATCCAAGTTTCAACATGTATTTAATATAAACATCAGTTTTCTTTAGGATTCAATAATTTGATTTTTCTACAATGATAAGAAAGAAAATTTCTGGTTTAAGTGAAAACTTTATGGACTTCGACCTAGCTTTTTATATTAAATTATGTCTAAACAGTGATATACAGTTGTAGAGATAAGGCAGTAGATGTCACAGAACATCTGGAATTTATCAGAGAATTTTGTAAAAGCTTATTCTGCTGAAGATAATAGATACATGTTGTGACAACCATCTAAGAAATGTAGGGTTCTGAATATATTATATTTGTATCTTGGCAACTACTAAAGGGGAAGAATAATAAATTCTACAACACAAACCAATATCAAGTTTATGGGCCTTTTTGCAACAATACAGAAAAAAGGGTTAACTGTGTAAATAATATAAGCTTCAATTATTCATAAAAAATCAAAATTAAATTTTTTTTTGTGTCTTACAGATGATGGAAACTATGAACTGTATTTGAAACAACTAGAAAAGAAAAAACAAAGCATTATAAAAAAGTCTAAGAGATCATTCCTACGTTTCATTCAAAAGAAAAGGAATCAAGTTACTAATACTGGAATGAAAAGAGGCTTGGAATCAGTAAGACACACAATTAAAAATAAAAATAACAGACGTGGAAAAAATCCAGTGAGAGTAAATAAATTTAATAATAAAATAGAATCTGCTTTTCCTCGGACTCCCATTTCAAGATTGAAACAGCAAGAGAAAATGTCATCAGAACTTGCCAGTTTGTTAGAACTTCACAAGGAAATTATTAAAAACAAGAAAAATAATAAGAAGAAAAAACAGCAGATGAAGCTCAAAAGAAAGAAACAAATACAAAATGAAAATTATAAATAATGTATTTGATCATTGTTCAGGAAAGAAAAGGTTTTGTCTTACAAAATTAAGCCACTGTATGTATGTAACTAAATTAATTCAGGTATTAACATGAACAGGTTACTATAGTGATTTAGTTTAGTTTCTTATACATACATAACTCTACCTTAATTTTCTATTATTTTCATTCACAATTGAATAGTTATTTTGAAATGGTTATCACTTGCTAAAAAGCCAGCAAGTGTAGGTGAAATTTATTTTCTCTTTGTATTTTATGTAATATTCAACAGCTAAACAAGAGTAAAGCAAAATTACCATCTGATACTTAAAATGTTGGTGGAAAAGAATTTCAGCTTTTATTTTACATTGAAACATCTGAAATAAAATATTCATTTTAATTGTATGTTTCATGAGGCAACTAATATTTTGCAAATGCTTACATCAGTTTTAGAATCTGATTATAAAAATGAATCATCATTAGGTAAAATTTCAGTTGAAATTGATTCAGCTGTGCGCTTATATGTATTTGATGTCATTATTTCAGTGGCAAAACCTGCTAAATTATACCACCAGTACATAGCCATGCAATCAACACAAATTGTAAACAACATAAAACAGCTATAAAAGAAGAAATAATTGCTCAGAAGAAATAAAATGGCCTCATAACATCAACATGAGTTAAGTGGTTAAATTTGTAAAAATTAGTATTCTGACCATAAGACTTTTTCCTGCAATAAGTCAGTTTTTGTTGTTTTTTAACAAATGTATGATAGGTACTGCTTCATATTATCAACATACATTGCAACTTGCAAAATCAAAATTAACTAAAGATTTACTATGAAAGAAAGAAGTTCTTTGAGCATCTTAAAATCTGTTATCAAAGTATCAGACACAGACCCTAAAATATAAATATATTTACTTTAAATGACCATTACTCCAAACAGACATACCATTTTCCTAATTGTAAAAGCAGTTTACTAGCTGTGACACTAACAGTCTCAGGATTTGGTTTGTGATTGATGAAGTTGTTTATTTATTCATCACTGACTCTTTGCTAAGGTTTTAAACTTATTAAAATGGTCAACAGTCACTTGACTTAGGTTAGCCTGTTCTTATCACTTGCATTAATAGTTTTCCCTTATGTGACTTTGTTGACAGGAAGTCAAGTAAATTTGCAAACTATAAATGCCAAATGATGTACTATGAAACTGGGTTAATAAAACCTCTTAATCATTCAATCTTAGCTTACAGTTTGGTATACCCTACAGGATAATTTACCATTACAATGGTATGTGCATCAAATGTGGTAGATGCAATAACTGTAAAGGAAAGCTTAAATGATTAGAACTGAATTTGTTTTTCTTTTTTTTAAAGAGTATTGGGAAGTCTCAATAAATCAATATGCTTCTCTTATCCTTAAACACTGTTTAGTGAGTTTAGGAATCTAAGTTTTTTTCATCTACGTATTTAGCTTCATGTTATTTGTAAAAACTGAGGATATAAAAAATATGAATTTTTTTTCGAAAACAGAGCTGTGCTGAAAGTCATACAGATAAGTAGATGTACACAACTTTTAACAAGTACCTGTGAATGATTATCTTGCATTTCTTTAATGTTACAAATTAAATTAGTACCTCAAAATTGCAGATTTGTAAGGATCAGATACCAATTTATTAGATTTATCCATGAAATTATTACATATATTTCATTTTTTTTTTCGACCAAAGCAACAGCATTTCTTACAACAACTTTTTATAAATAGTTTTAATCTCAACCAACTTATTTGCTGCTTATAGTTTAGTTATGGCTAAATATAGTTAATGATAAAGTGGAAGATAAAAAACATGAACGTTTTCAGTTGAAAATGACTAAATACATTAAGACTAAAATAGCATTGATGAAAAAGAAAATGAAGAAATGTCTATGATAATTTATTTAAAGTTCCATTTATTTTTTAATACTTTGTAAGATTAAGTGCCAGCTGGTATATATAGGTAGTTTAATTTTATTTCTTGACTTGCACAACTGAATTGAAGTGCTGCTTAAGTAATAAGTGGTACAAATTTATAAGCTATTAAATGGCATACTTTCTTTAAATTTTGTTGCAACATGCTATTTTGAGAAAACTGACAGTAAAATTTGGTTCCGTAATGCAATATCTCTTAACTAGATTACAGGTTGATGGCACAATGTATATCTCTAAAATTGTCATATGTCAGAGATATACATTGTTATATTGATATATATAAAATTTATATTTCTAAAATTGTCAGAGATATTTTGACATATCAAGCTGTACCAGTAATGCACCTCAGTTCAGTAATGATAACAAGTGTTCTAGTACAAGTTCCTTTCAATTAGATAAATTTGGCTGGGATAGATTTATCCTTGAAAAACTAACAAAGTTTGTAATATTTTTAATATAAATAACTGTGTGATTTAATGTAATGAGCATCCAAAGTTGTTTTTTTCTCTTGCTCTCTCATGTTTATTATATTTTTCATTTTCTCACCAAAATGAGGCTCAATGAAGAAAAGATGTACAAGCCTAACCTATTTTTTTAATTTTTTACTAGTTCAGCTGATTTCACAGCTCACTACTATTTGAAAGAGCAAGCAAATAAGCAAATTAGGCCTAGTATAGTGGTGGAATGCAAGGAGTTTGGCTTTTGTGTATGGTCAGTTCTTTAGTCATCACAATAACCTAACATACTGGTCATGGTATGTCACTTTATCCAAACACCTTAAGTATTTTGAGTTGTTAGTGGTGAGTAAAAGACTAAATCAAAATTACACATATTCACATGTTAATTTTATGTAAAAAAATGATTTGAGTGAAAGACTTGACACAGAATATGTGGCTAACACCAAAGAACTTAGCTAACAAGGTACAAGTTCCAATCAAACTGTTCAACCTTGAAGTATGACACAAAACAACCTTATACAACATATTAGTCCATTTGTTGAGTGAAACATATATGCAGGTGGGTTGATTCACCTTCTGATTATATCTAATTACCCTTTGGTATGATAATCATAATATTAAGAAATCTGTCTAGTTTGAAGGACAGTTTTATAGAAATTGAGTGAACTACACTCCATATAATAATTATGTATATGTATACACACACACACACACACATATAAAGCTCTTTGATGTAAGATTACCAAGTATTTCTTATTTAGATCTATACATGATATTTTCCTATGATAGAAGCTTCTGCAACTGCAGATAAATCATCAGGTATCAACTTATTGATAGCTTGTACTCCAATATTTTAGTATGATTGTGAATTTTTATCTAGCTTATATAGTTCTACGCTGAGACTAGTTTTAGAAATATCATTTACAAAATATCCTGTCGAATTACGAAAGATCTTTTTATTAGCTGGTATACTGTAATTACATCTGTATTTTTTTTTAAGTTACTTTTCTTATGTAGCTATGGTCATTTTATTTTTGAAGGTTGAGAACAAAGATGTTACCAATGTAAGATTTCTCACCTTCATCTTTACTAAAGGTTCCTTAATGTTAAGTGAATAGGAGGTACCTGTATAGCTTTGGAAATGAATTTGTAGTCAGAGAAAGACTTGCAGTGTATAACCCTTTTCACAATTATGAAGTTACCAGTGTGAGTTTATGTAGAAATGATCCTTATGTTCCTTTAAAATATAGAACTTAAGGAATTAGAACTTAGTCTGGATGAATACTTTAATGTTCGTTTTGTAACTGTGATGGTTTCTGAACATGGTCATTTGATTAAGACATGATACAGTTCTGTTGCTGAAACTTTCAGTCACAGTTTTCTTTAGTGTCAATATTGCTTAATAGAAAGTTGTAGGGGAAATTAGAGTTACATATGCTAGTTGTTTATAACTGGATAGGCTTTGTTTTCTTTTTGTTTACCTGGTTCTTTAATTTGAAGGCTTGAAGTATTTTTGAGTAATCATTGTTCCAAAATAAAATGACATTGTGGTCATAAAAGTTGATTTACATTGACTAGGTCCTTCATCAACTTATACAGAAGTTGTGAATTCTGGTTAAATTATTTTGACTACTCACGGAAATAATATGGTTAAAAATAAGTTGAATGTTTATATAACACAACATTCTAAACACGTGAGAGAACAGTATTTTGTTTTTATCAACCATTATTGGTGCAATACAGAAGCAATAAAAACAGTTGATATTTACAACAATTTCAAGAATATCTTGTTCTCTTTGGTTTGTGGTAGTAATAAGTTCATTTATTAAAAGTATATTAAGAGTTAGTTTTTAGTTTGAAATTTTATATGATTGTTTTTTTCATTTACTGATTTTTGTTATTTATTCCACATGTTTACAATATTCTTATTGTAGGATTGAAAAGCAATTAATTGTTACTAGGTTTAGTAGTCTGTATGGCCATTAAAGTTTAATTATTAATGAGTATTTTATATGTAACGTTTTCATCCTGTGTCTTAGCTGCTAAATTCTTACCATCATGAGCTGGTATGATATATGGTATTCTTAAGGTTCGTAAGCAAAATTGTCCATTACACCCTATGCTTTAAGCAATGAGAATTGAATGCACAGTTATAGCCAAACTTCCTTGTACCTATTTTTAAAGCATTAATGAATTTACTGTCCTGGACTCATTCACATTTGTTGAAGAGTTAAAAGATCTATTATACCCTTCCAATGAATGTGTTATGGTTAAATTTAATACAAGTTCTTCATACACAAAAATTCCATTGGTTGAGACCACTGATATTTATTTTGGAAAAAAACTTTGAAAAAGAACCTCTTATTTATGGCTTAACAGGAAACAGTTTAGATTTTTAATTATCCACTTTGTAAAAAAAATCAAGGACCAACTCGGGCAACATTCTTCTGATGCATTGCGAACAATCTTGGTTGAGTAACTGCCTACAAAAATTCAAACCAATATATTATAAACACTATACTGATGAAACTCTTCATTTTTTATTCAAAAGATGAAATTCAACAGTTTCATTAAAATCTACCCATGCAATTGAAAGAAAGAATACATTGCCTTTCTAGTTGTGTTAATTACATGAGAGACTCGAAGTGTTTTTGTGTCAATATACTGAAAGAAAATGTTCACTGGACAGCTTATCTAGTTTGATAGTTTCATTCCTGTGGGATATAAGAAAACTTACTAACACATATTTAAGATCTTTTATTGTGTTTCATTTTATACTTTGAGATTGTTTTTCTTCATGTAATATTATTGTATAATGGGTACTCTAAGGAAATTATTGAAAAGCCTAATTAGGATATTTCTGAACAAAATATTTAAATCTCCCATAAAATTGTTCACAGATGATAAATGCCCAGTTTAATTGACCCTCCTTTATCTTAGAAAAGTGTCCTACTTTCTAACAATTTCAGTCTTTAATAAGAATATTCTACCCACAGGTTAAACTGAAAATCATTTTTAAACTATCCTTTAGAGCAGTGGTTCTTAACCTTTTTCAGTGTTTGCACCCCTTTCAAATCAGTAATCATTTCTCGCACCCCCTGGAAACTTAAATATAAAAAAAGCTAAAAATACAAAGTTGATGTAATCAAAAATTTTTTTTAATCTTCATACATACAGCATACCTTTTTTCAAGACAAAAATTCAGGGTACATAATGAAAAATTAATTTCAATGTTTCTTCTTAGGAGAAATATAAAGCATACTCTTATGTAAAAATATAGATTTGCTTTAATTATTCATGGGCATCCTCGCACCCCTTGGGAATCATCTTCGCTAACCCTAGGGGTGCAGGCACCCCTGGTTAAGAACCCCTGCTTTAGAGTAAACATCTCTTTATTACAAGAGTATCTACTTATCTATTTTTCTGGATTTTTTTAAACAAAAGAAATAAAAGAAGGGAATTTAAATATTTCTATAATATGGATTGTGGAAACAAAAAAGTAAACAAGGCTGGAGATACTACAGATGTTATTTACTGTAACTACAAACCCTTATTTTGACTCCATGACCTTTACTTAATATGAGACTTGTTTGACATACCTTTATGGATAATGAAACCAAACTTTGTTTATTAAATTAGAACTTAATATAGTCTCTTTTTATATCTTTAAATGGGAGAATTAATGTATTTTTTCTACCTTTTAGTATAAAAAACTAACAGTCTCAACCTAACGTTTTCTCTACTCATTGAGTATAACATTTCTGTGGTATTTGCTAATGTGAGGTTTCTTTTTATATGTTAATAGCTGTTATAAATTGCGAAGTTGAAGTTTTTGCATTCTTATTGAAATTTCTTGATAGGGAGTAAAGAATGCATTTGTGATCATATTAAGGTGTAAAACTTAAATTTAGGATATAGATTGATTTGTGCACTTCTTTTTCTTTAGATTTGCTTATTTTATATACTTCAGTAGTTTTGTTATATAAGCATTGCAGTATAGTGAGAGAAAACCTAAAGGATATATTAAATTATTAATTCCATTAATAAATCAACATCTTAAGTATACTTTACTTCCTGTCTAAGAAAAGAACAAAAAAGTTTAACTTTAGGAATTTAAAACAATATTTAAAAAATAATATTCAGTAAAAAGAAACAAAAAAACTATTTACAGCAAACAGTAATGGTAGTATTTCATAAAGTATGTTCATCTTTAATTAGTAATTTACAAGAAGTTACTGGATTTGATTTTAATCACACAAGAATATATCCTTTTAATATCTTTACCATCACGTAAGAGCTATGATAATAAAAACACACAATCGAAAAAGTGTGTGTGTGTGTGTGTATATATATATATATATATTTATTTGTGTTACAACTACTTTTATTATAATACAGCCAGTGGCGCAACTGTGCCATTGCAGTTGCACTGAGGCCCAAACAGAGGTGTCGATAATTTAAAAATATATAAAAAGTTACCCAGTTGCGTGACATTGTTTTAGGTGTGAATAACTGCCGAAAGATGGCAGAAAACAATTGTAGCGCTTCTGTCTTTCGAAGTAGTTGCATATTAAAAGTTCTTATTGTATATTTTATATTAATTGAAAATAAAATGTAGGCGTTTGTACTATTACGCATAAAACTTAAAATATATTAATAGATAAAGAATATGTAAAAATGAGACTTAGCTTTAGGCCCGCAAGAATTGTTTTAAGCTATATTTTGGAGGCCTGGCGGTGCTAATTTTTTTTTTTTTGCAGTGTTTGGGATTAGAATAGATGCATTTTGAATATATATATGTAGTTGGAGAATGGAGTGTCTTGAATGATTTTTGTGTGTTTATGACATTGTGTACATGTCTGGTATACCGACATTAATTTAGTTAATATTTAGTGTATATACACTGCTGGCCAAAATCTTTAGGTCAATGAACATAAAGAAAAAATATGCATTTTGCGTTGTTAGACCCAACTACTTATTTGAGTAGAGCTTCGAAAGACGAAAATAAGAAAATAAAAATAACTTTTTTAGCATATTATATTTATATTGTATATTTTTTCTTTATGTTCATTGGCCTTAAGATTTTGGTCAGCAGTGTACATTACAAGTTACACTCTCGAATTACCTTACACAACAACACCTTGCTAATGTATCTCGTAAAAAAATGTTCTATTATTATTTATTTTATCTAATCAAACCTTACCTAACTTTTAACATTTCACATTTTTATTACTTATAAAGTAATAAGTAAAGAATACACACGAAAAACAAGAAATAAAGTACTTACCCGAGTTTTTTTTTTTTCTGTTGACGACATCCAACCCTACATTTTTTTATACTAATGGTACTATTGCACGAAATAATTTGTTGTCCAATTAAATAGTAATCCAAAAAACATAGAATAATAATAATCAGAAAGCTAAATATCTTCCATAAATATCACAGTTTTTCTAGTTTTCTAACCACGCGACAAAAGTCGTTTGAAATTCACAACATTTTATCCACGTTTTACATGAGAATAAAAGGTGAATTGGGAGAGAAACTGAATATTCTTTACAGACAGAACGACGTAAAATAATACGTCATTTAATAAAATATGCTTTGCCTGATCGATCACAGTATTATAGCAAGTAATTTATGTTAAGTTTTGTACTCTTTTTTTTTTTTGGAAGAGTGGTAAGTAAATTAGAGAAAAAGTGGATGTTTAGAATGAAAATGTCAGAATTTTGAAATTTTTATTAGAAAGATTTAAACTTGCAACACGAATACTCTTAAAATATGAATAATTAGCTGTATTTATTGGTATACCATAATAAAAATGGAGATCAATTAAACATTGAATGTTAAGTCACTAAAGGTGGTGATATGTGCACAAAAAGATGCCCATGGGGATAGTGGTAAGTAGCTTAAAATTATTATTATTATTTATATCTTAGTTCTCTGAAGTGGTTGTGGAATACAGCCGTAAGGTTTAGTTCTTGAACATTAAAACTTCCTCTCCATAAAAATAAATATCTGCCAAAATGGTTTAAAGAAAGAACAACAAGTACTCTTACCAATGAAAGTAAATAAAATTACGGCCTATATCTCCAGAATGTAACTTTATTATCTAAATATTTCACTATTACAGCTTCATCGAGAGCTGTCGATATTTTACAAGTTTATTAATTTAAATTGTTAAAGTGAAATAAGGCTCTTAAAATTATTAATGATTAATAAAACTGCCTTTAATAAATGTATCTGACTATAAGTAGCCATTTTTATCTTTTGATATGAACTTTGTTCTAATGACTTGATAATTATATTAAATTATGTAGTCATTACTTGTTTTTTGGTTTGTTTTGAATTACGCGCAAAGCTACACGAGGGCTATCTGCGGTAGCCGTCCTTAATTAGGTGGTGAAAGACTAAAAGGGAACACAGCTAGTAATCGTCCCACAACGCAAATTCTTAGGCTACTTTTTTCCCAACCAATAGTGGGGTTTACCGTCACATTATAGTATACCCACGCCTGTTTGTTTGTTTTGAATTACGCGCAAAACTACACGAGGGATATCTGCGCCAGCCGTCCCTAATTTCGCAGTGTAAGACGAGAGGAAAGGCAACTACTGATAACCTCCCACCACAAACTCTTTTACTAACAAATAGTGGGATTGATTGTGATTTTATGACGGCTCCATGGGTGAAAGGGCAAACATGTTTGGTAGGACAGGCATACGAATTTTTGACCGCCAGAATGCGAGTCTAGTGTCCAAGATACATGGCTCTGCCAGGGTCGGAGTCATTACTAACTGGTGTTATATAACGATGTTGTTGATTATTTTAATTATACTTTCGTCTTTTTTTTTTTAACAAATAAAGTAAAATTGCTTGGATATATTTTTTAGCATATCTGGCAATGGACTATCTTTAACTTTGGAGTGGACATTGTAGTCAGCTACATTAGAAAGTATAGACAATATTTCAGTTTCACCAAGAGTGGATATTATTTTTAATTTACTTTAAGGCGTGCCTTATTAATTTCTATATTCAGTGCATGTTTACTGTGGAGAAAAGATTACGATCTACACGTTTCAGTAAATAAATGGGGAGAAATTAAAGTTTGGATGAAAAAATGTTTGTATGTATGTGCTAAAACAGAATTATTGAATTACCAGCTTTGCAATGGACTTCTATCAAACCAAAACTATAGTTGATATTATGTTCCATATATGCAGCTTGAAGTGTGTTCACTAAATCTTAATAATATAAAAGGTGAAATGTTTTGTTTCTAATCCAACGGTGTAATTATCATAACACTTTCTTAGTCATCATCCAGACACTTTTACAAAAGTGTGTAAAAATATTGTAATTCCACACTAACATTTAGTTTAGCCTACAACCTGAAATGAACAATGTTTACATTGATAAACCATTTGAATAAATAAGAGATAAACTAATGTTTACCAATACTACTTTTATTCCAATAATTGTATAAATACACAAAGAATAATTAACAAGTAACTTTGAACTTGTATTTTGCAACATGAAAATGTATTTCAAAAGGATTTCTTTGATTTTGAATGGAACAGAACTACTATTCAAGTGGGTAGTAGTTAAGTAAAGGATATAAATTTACTATCCTATGAAGAAAATGTTAAAATATAATTCAAAATTCTGTATATATATAAACGTTGCACAAGTTTATTTTACACCTCATTTATAATATTTTACTAGTCATTCTATTAATTCGTAAAATAATATGGCTTCATTATTTTTAATAAACATATTTTAAATTTTACGTTTTCTCATGTTGGAAACTTATTATTCTTAGATTACATAAGTATCTGATGCATCCTAAATTAAAATTTTAGTAGTTTTTCTCAGACTTAGGATATAAGGTGTTACGTGTATCTATACCTTGCAATTTGCTAACAGAATAAACCAACTTTTTTTTTATCTTCAATATATACGAAATTTATCCAACAGATATACAGCACAATTTCAGACCTAAAGAATCCATCCTTTAGGAAGGAAGAGACAAGTACATCAACTGATTTAATATTTATTCATTGAAACAGCAATCTTACTTTTGTCAGAGACAGTTGAACCTTAAGTAGAATTAGACCAGAGACTGAAAAGTTTTGAGGAGTTACACCAATAAGTTACATGTACGATACTGTTTAACAGTACATTGATTTCTTTATTAAATCAAAGGTTTCCTCCATTCTACATGGTTATTGGTCTAGAACTTTGTGTGGTTTGAATTTCACAGCTGCTTTACCAACAACATACTTCACACTTAATATACTTTAACTTCTGATGCTCTTTAATAACATTTCACCCTTTCAGTGTGTTTAGAGGAAAAAACGTGTAAAACAAAAACTGGACATTGGGTTACATTTGTGAAGTTATATTCTTCAAAACTTATTTATTAGATAAAACAACTTTTTTCGTTATAACTTTTATATCAAAATCACTAAAGACGAAGATATTGACAAGACATTGATTACAGAACGTCTTTGTGCAACTAGATTAAGAGCAGGGCTATACTAAAATAATTAGGTTTGTAAAAGTTATTTCATACAAAATTTGGAAATATTTTGACAGTATTTTCTATTAATAGTAAAGATTTACATTTTTATTTTTACATATTTGTAAAAATTCCTCCATAGATTTATATGTTAGTATACAGGTACTTGAGTAATGGCACTAAATAAAAGTTGATATATTAATTGAAGGCCAAGGGGTGCAGATTGGCTGTTAATATGAAATCGAGATATTAAGATTAAATTGTGTTTCGTTTCTTATGTGATTTTAAAACAGGAAGCTTAAGTGCTAAGGTTAGATAGACAAGTCAAGTTTCCACTGTTTCTTTAGTGCTATATTCAGTGGTCACTTTATTAGGTACACCTATCTAGTACTGGGTAGGACACCCTCCAAAACAGTCTAAATTCTTTGCAGCATGCATTCAACAAAGTCCTGGAAACATTCTTTAGGGATTTTGGTCTATACTGACTCAATAGCATCATGTAGTTCCTGCAGATTTGCCAGCCACACAATCATGCTGTGAATCTCCTGTTCCACCTCATTCCAATAGTGCTGTATTGGATCATGTTCTGGGGGCTGTGCATGCCATTGAAGCATAGTGGAGTCACCGTCATGTCTGTAGAACCACCACGAGATGATGAGTGCTTTGTGACATGGTGCATAATCCTGCCAGAAGTAGCCATTGGAAAACCCATAAAGGGATACACATGCACATTCAACAACAATGCTCATGCATGCTGTGGTATTCAAATGATGCTCACTTGGTATTGAGTGGCTTTATACATGACAAGAAAAAGAAAACATTCCTCATGCCATTGCGTCACCAGCTTGTACTGTTGACACAAGGCATGATGGATCCATTGATTAAGGCTGTTTACACCAAGTTCTGACCCTACCATCTGTATGTTGCAGCAGAAATAGATTCATCAGACCAGGTGACATTTTTCCAATCTTCTATCGTCCAGCTTTGGTGATCCTGTTCTTAGCTGACAGAAGTGGAATGCAGTGTGGTCTTCTGTTTGAAGGTTCAACACATTGTGCCTGCAGAGATGTCATTCTGCACATCCCTATTGTAAAGAGTGGTGATTTGAGTACTTGTGGCCTTCCTGTCAGCTTGAATGAGTCTGGGCATTTTCCTCTGACCTATCTCATTAACAAGGTGTTTTCACCTACAGAACTGTTGCTCACTGGATCATTTTTGTACCATTCTCTGTAAACTCTAAAGACTAGTGCTTGAAAATCCCAGGAAGTCATCAGTTTCTGGACCTGCCCTGGCTGAAACCAACAATCATTGCATGATCAAAGTAGTTTAGGTCATGCATCTTCCGCATTCGAATGTTTGATCAAAAAAACAAATGAACCTCTTTACCATGTCCAGATGCTTTATATATTGAATTGCAGTTACCCAATTTGCCGTTTGGCTGTTTATGTTAAAGAGGAGGTGTACCTCAAAGCGTCTACTGAAGGTATGTTGCTGATAATAACACCACTTTGTTTCAGTAAGCCAGGTGTGGACAGTGGTTAGTCATATCAAGACATATTACATGAAACAGCTTTTATTCACCGAGTGATAATTGTTTTTGTAAAGTTTATAGTTTTAAAAAAAATCATTGTTAAAAGAATCTCATTTTAAGTTTTATAAAATTAACAATGTACTTTTTGTAAAATATCTGTACTATTTATTATATAAATTATACAAATTAATGAAAGTTTAGTTATGGGTATTTAAATTATTTGAGAAAATGTAGTACAGTAGTATGAAAACCAGCAAGCTAAGTATTTGTAAGACATAAGTAACAGAATTATATACCACTGGTACAATAAACTAAATATAAATTTAAAATGGTATCAGTTAAAAGAATAACAAGACCACCATTTTGACTGTCCCCACAATTCATTCAAGGGTCTAACAGACTGTGACAGTTATAATGATAGATACATTTAAATAGTGCTGACTGTCTGTCTTAAATGGTAATAAAGGTGTACACTTGAGCAAGATAGTATCAGCCATTAAGCTAAAGAGTTTAATTCTGGTACTTACAAATTATGACATACATATAACATTGTATGCTACCCCACATAGGAAAATGTAAGAGTCCAACTTGGCCCTTGCAACAGATCTTAAAAAAGGCTGCCAACACCTGAAGAATCTATTCAAGAGCATGAAGAGTTATGTCTATTGTTACAAAGCATACTTAATTGCAAAAATGTAACTTGACAAGATATAATTAAAAGTAATGGAAATTGCCTTTTCCAAGCTATGTCATACAGTTGTGTGACCAAATTAGGACACCCTATGAAAGCCTGTGTATTTTTGTAACATTTTTGGAAAAATAGATATTTAATCTTAATTTTAACAATGCTGAGAGATTATAGGAATATTACTAAACAATTGAAACTGAAGGAACTACTTTAAGATCTTCTATAAATGTAATTCTACAAAAATGCATATTCTAACTGAGGAAAAATTAGGACACCCTACCCCCTAATAGCTAGTGTTACCCCCTTTGGCTGAAATAACTGCAGCGAGATGTTTCTTGTAGCCATCTACCAGTCTCTGACATTGGTCTTAAGAAAGTTTGCCCCACTCCTCAATGCAGAATTCTTTCAGCTGTAAGATGATCGAGGCGTTTCTTGCATGTACAGCCCATTTCAAGTCACCCCACATCATCTACATGGGATTAAGATCTGGGCTTTGACTCAGCCATTCCAGGACTCTCCATTTCTTAGTTTTCAGCCAGTCCTTGGTGGATTTACTGGTATGTTTTGGGTCATTGTCATATTGCAGGGTCCAGTTCTGCTTCAGCTTTAATTTTCTTACAGATGGTCTCACATGTTCCTCAAGCACCCTCTGATATACAGTAAAATTCATGGTGGATTCTATGATTGTGAGCTGTCCAGGTCTTGCTGCAGCATAGCAGCCCCAAACCATGACACTTCCACCTCCATGCTTCACAGTTGGTATGAGGTACTTTTCCTGGAATGCTGTATTTGGTTTATGCCAACATGTCCTCTGTTCTGGTGTCTAAATAATTCAATTTTGGACTCATCTGTCCAAAGAACATTATTCCAGAAGTCCTGGTCTTTGTCTACATTCTCTCTGCCAAACTTCAGTCTGGCCTTGAAGTTCTCTTAGAGAGCAAAGGTTTCCTCCTTGCACACCTCCCATGCAAGTTAAACTTGTGCAGTCTCTTTCTGACTGTAGAGGCATGCACTTTCACATCAACAGTAGCCAGAGCCTGCTGTAAGTCCTGTGATGACATTTTAAGGTTTTCGGAGACCTCTTTTAGCATCTTGTGGTCTGCTCTCGGAGTGAACTTGCTTGGACGACCAGACCTGGGCATGTTGGCAGTTGTTTTGAAAGCCCTCCACTTGTTGACTATTTTCCGGACAGTGGAATGGCTGATTCCAAAATCTTTTTAATCCCTTACCAGACTCATAAGCTGCTACAATTTTCTTTCTGAAGGCCTCAGACAGCTCTTTTGCTCTCACCATGGTGCTCACTCTCATTTCAACAGTTAGAAGCACACTAAACTGAATGCCTGAGGTTTAAATAGGGCAAGCCTCATTCACAATGCCGAGTAACGATCTTCTAATCACGTGCACCTGGTGTGATACACCTGTGTGTGAATTGAACCATTTTAAGTGGGAATAAATGTGAGAGTGTCCTAACCTTTTCCTCAGAATATGCATTTTTGTAGAATTACATTTACAGAAGATCTTGAAAAGTCTTTTCTTCAGTTTGTTTCGTTATATTACTTTAATCTCTCAGTATTGTTACAAAAATACACAGGCTTTCATAGGGTGTCCTAATTTTTTCACATGACTGTATATACTAACTGGCTCTGGGGAGCACAATTTTAAAGTTAAAAGTGCAATAGATGGTTACATGACGAGGTGGCAACGAGGCCAATGGTCATCTAAACTATTTAAATTTATACATGCAGAAAGTCAGGAATGTGCATGTTTTAAGACTGTTCTTATGTAATCACTGTAAAGGAGTATTTACTAAGTACTTGGTAGATGTACACTACATAAGTATTACTTGTACGTTGTCTTATCTAGTTAAATTAAAAACATACATATTTATAAAAAATCTTTTATACGAGTGAAACAAAATGGTGTAACAATAATTCTAATATTTTATTCATTTTGACTATAAAACAACAAATATCCAGTGAACTAAAAGATAGTTATTAAATAGATATAGAACAGTTTTATTCCTGTATAACAACAATGTAATAAGATTAAAACTTTATTAAAATAAGAGGCTTCTGAATGAATATCCACTCGTTCTTTTGACGGTAGAGCTTGATATAGAAGCGGGTTTCACTTCAGCTGGATAAAATGCCATTTGTTGACTGAAAAATAGAAAAAACAAACATCTATTTTCCAAGTTTAACAAGAAAAAAGGATTTTGAAGTTATTTTCTTTGTTACTTTCTTAACCTGCAAGGCAGTATTATAGTTTTGTATGTGTCAAGATTTTACACACACACACACACACACACACACACACACACACCACTGTACAGGAAACATAGCCAATGGTTTATGCCCGTTTAATAATTTTTATATAACTACATCAGATGCATGACATAAGCCTATACGTACACATAACCCATTATATGCAATTAACAGAGCATTTCAAAGTCTCTATAAAAAGTAACATACATAAAACTTTTCACTCTATCATCAAATGTATCTTATTTTATCAAAAACCTTAATGCACTTTTATCTTATTCAAACTTTTCAGTGTCTTTACTAATTTATTAATGGTAAAAAAAAAGATAACTTATTTTAAAGCTTTTGTCCTGAAACAACTGTATTCCTTTAAAAGATAGTTTTAAGCAAGTTTTGGAAAATGTCAACAGTTATACAATTAATCTTCAGGATGCCATAACATAGAGAGATTTTATAGAACTAGTATGTTTAATAATTATAAACCTACTAAACTTAGACATCCACAAGAGAAAAATCATAAAATATAGTAGTGATTTCAATTCAATCAATTTGTCAGTTCCAAAAAATTAATTTTCAATTTTCGTAATTCAACTTACTGACATTTTTTTAAATGCATACTTCCAGAAAAGTCTTGATATCTTTTATAGCTCACAAATTAGTTACCAGACAATGTGTATCATATTAAAATAAAAATATGAAAAAAAAGTACATGAATAGTTCAACCAGCTATAACTAGAGGAAATTATATTTCATTTATATTGCACTATTACATTCATGTTGTAAACTTGTCAAAAACTTAAAAGATTCAAATTTTAACAAAGAAGATTCATAAGAAGCAGGATTAGAGCTTCAGTATCAACTATCACACAAACATATTCTTATTTTCTTTTAGTTATACAGCATTTTTCACAAAGATTTGAATGTAAAAGATACTATGCTTAATATTTCAAGTTTCTATGTCCAGGTACTTAAGAAAATTATGATATTTACAAAAGCAAAGGATAACTTGTTTTTCATTAAAAAATAAACTTTCAAAATATAAACTATGTAACTTTAACTACCTCCACCTTTATATGTTATACAAATCTTGATGGTGAGTTAGAACAAAGATTTCCAATATTATTTCAGTTTTGTAACAAGACTGTTCTACAATGTCACTAACAGATGCCATCTTTAATTAGTATTGTTTCATACACCTGTACTGATAGAAAACTCTACAAGGTTCCTCAGTTCTTTGTTATACTTTTTTTTTCATAGAAAAATTACCAAATTGGACACAGTTGCACTGTATTCAAAATGCTAGTGCAACATTTCACAGTTTATCTGATTTCTTTTCCACATATTAACTAATTTTGAAAAATTACTGAGTTTTGGAAAATGACAAGTCATTTTTGGCTTGTAATCTAGATAACATATTTCATGTCCTTTACAGTACTTACTTTGAAAGTAACAATGTAATTTAATTCATAAAATACAAAATTATAAAAGCTACAAATAATATTTTCAATTATCAGTATAAGTAAATAACCTGTCAACAGTTTTTGTGTTTGATTTTTTCTTTCTCTCTTACATAAGTAAATTTTGGTACATGACCTACGATAATTAAAATGTAATTAAGTTATTTTTCAAATGCATAAATGGTTTTGGTGGAAGCAAAGGTTGATACTTTGGTAAGAAGACAAATTAAAGGAAATTCTTAACATGTGCTTACCAGTTTGATTATATGGCATTGCAGGTCCTGATTCATGGCTTTGTTTAATAAAGTTTTCAGCCTCTTCAATATTGATTTTGTAGGGACTATCATTTAGACATACAGTTGAACTATTAAAAGAAAATCTATAAATGTTATCTCCATTGCATACTATTTTATGATAAAAAGTAGTAGTAAAGCAAAATTTATATATAAATATTTCTTCTGTAGACACACCTGTACTTAATCTAACACAAGCTGCTATTAAACTACAAAAACAAAGTTAAAAAGAAAAAATAATTTTTCAAAAAGGTTTTTCAAGTACAAGTTCAAGTTCTATAAACATTGTTTGTTTAAAAACATGTAGGAAGAAATACACACACACACACACACACACAAAACAATAATTTGTAGCACTCATTGTGCATTATACCTCATTTGCACTTTAGTGAAAATCACAGCTGTTCTTCTGCACATTTCCGAGTTTCACAAATTTTTGACATTCAAAAAACACACACAAAATCAGTTACTACAAATGAATGTCCTAAAACTAAAGTAATCTATCAGGTTTTATAAGTAAGCTATAAACATTTCAATAAAGTTTTAATAAATAGTTGAAGTAGGAATATAATATTCCTACCCAAAGAAACCATGGCAGTGTGTTAAGCTTTATATAGAAAAGAATATGCTTTTCCTACTGGTTATAATCATGTCCATCAATCATGTAACATTGATTAGTATATAAATCTTGAATATCTACCAGGTTTGACAAATGTAATCAAACCTCAGAAAATTCAGGAGGAGCCAGTTTCAGATTGTTGTAATTAAGTTTATATTTATAATTTTTTTGGAAAATGTAGCAGTATTTTCCATGTTAGAAGATTCCAAAACCAAGAAATTAGAGTTCTTGCACCTAATACTATGCAAAAAAACAGAGAATGTTTTAAATGTTTCTTACTGAAATTACAAACTTAAAATTTAGATCATATAAAAACTTGAATTGTAAGCTAGTTTTCATGTCAGGTTTATTGAAATACATAGTATAACTCACCCAAAGCAAAGATCATAATACTTAATATTCAGAAGATGTGAAACAAAAAAGAAGTTACCTTGGGAATTCTGTGCTTTGTTTATCAATACAATAAGTTACAGTTCAAAACATTACAACCATTTCCATGCATTTTGTATACACATGCATAGTAAAGTTACAGAAATTCACATTTCCATACCATGATAATCTTCCTTTGTCTACTTTGTTCTGAATCAAATCTTGCCAGTAGTGATAAGCTTCTGCTATCACTTTTTCAGCAAATTCCTGATTTAAAAAAAAATGGAGAAAAAAAAATAACTTTTCTTATAAACATTATAATAATTATCAAATATTAATATCACAGAAAATTAAACTGATAATATTTGAGTTATTTGTTGTGTTAAAATTAAATACACTAGTGTTTAATATTATACTGGTAAAAGCAGTTAATAAAATGTTTAACTTAAAGTAACAGTGAATTAACAATTTTATGTTGATTTTCATATTTACACAATTCACAAATCTTGTAGCAACTAATAGCAAAATGTACTAAAACTGCAAATATATATTAGAATTTTAGTGCAATTCTACAAAAGTTCAATTTTTTTTAATGCATAGATATTTTTTTAAAACAACCATTTTTAAACAATACTGTATCTTCTTAATATTCAGTTTTTTAAAACTTTCCTGAAAGGGTGGTAGATGTGGATAGCCCTCGTCTAGCTTTGTGCGAAATTCAAAACAAACAAAGGATAGTAGCTGCTTAAATACACTATCTTCATACAATTATTGCTTGATAATTTCCTGTTAACAAAATTACGTTACAGTAACGTTTTTTGGATAATTTGTAAATATTGGAAAGAAACTGATAAAAGTGTTTCAATTCACATAAGTGCCATAAAACAAAACATTTTATAAGTTTTAAATGTACTTATGAGAATTAAAGGGAAGAAAAAATGGTTTCAACAGTGTTGAAGAAACTTCTACAAGTTCTGTATGCTTGCTCTGAAACAGTTAATACACTAATTAGGTATAGCTACAAAGCTTTATACACTTACTAACCCATTTCTTCAGGTTTTTCAATATAATTTTTTTCGTGTATATCAACATTTCATCTAACCTTATTCTTTGATTTTCCATTAAAAGCATATTGATTTAATAGCTTTCCATCTGGAGTCTTGTAAACTTTGAACCAATCATGCATTGCCTAGAATACAGAAAAACATATTGAGAAAATATACACATTCACACTGCAAACAAGCTAATTTAACTCTATTACAGAAAGAATATACATATTTCATCTTACAATTTCATTTGTTGGCAACATAACCTCTAGGACCTAATATTGCTAATTTCTTTCCATTAAAACTGTTTTCTATAACTTGACATTAAACGTGATGAAATCAACATCGTGAAAAGTTAAAAAACAAAGTGGGGAATAAAAATATCACTCACTATATTACATTGTACAGAAACTAATTTACCTGGGGTTTTTAATCAACCTATAAAGAGGTTGAAAATTTATTACTTCTTGAAGCACCTTCTTCAGTGCAAACACATCAAGCTGCGATGGAAAATTATCACCTTTCACCATTCTACAAAACACATACTTAGGTGGTTTATGCAGTGAACAGTTTCTTCTTTTTAGTGGTTATGTACACGCCCAACAGTAATGCTAAGAAGACTTACAGACATTTATTTAAACAAAACAACAACAAAAAAACACCTATGGGAAGAGCCATGTCAGTGAGGATTGAACACACAATGATATCTGTATTACATAAGAGGTTGAAAATTTATATTAGTTTTTCAGTATCTATAACATGTTTATATTGAACAATATGAAATGCTTGTGAAGGAAAAAAAATAATTTTGAATTCAAATGTGAAAGGTCATAACAGGTACTCTATCATAATTTGAAAATCCAATCCATATAATAATAAAAAATAGCTTTTTTTTTATTTAATACAACACAGATTATGATGTGTGATGTGGGGACATTATTGAAAGTGTTTTTCAATTGAAAGTAGCCTCCAATTTATCCTTACTTCTACTTGTTAAAGTAATTAAGAAGGGAAACTTATTTTTCCTCAATTTTGTACGAAAATACAACAGAATCAATGTTATTGGGATAAACATAAATTTTAACAAGCAAAATTTCAACATAAGAAATTTAAAGAATAAAATGAACAAATGTTCATGAACAAAAACAATAAAGTTTTTTAATTTATAAGCAAAGAAATATAAAAGAATAGTATTACACAAGCACATTATAAATAAAACCATAAGGTGATGAACGATTACACTTGGCAAAAAAAAAAATAAAAAATATAAATACTAAAAACAATGCAACCATTTCAGAGTAATTTAATGATGCTGATTCTACAAGGAGGCCTAGACAAATCCTGGGTATTTTCTCTTATTATATTTGTGTATAGGGCTCTGCTTATCAGAACTCAAACCTAGAAAAGTTCTGAACTCTTGGAAATTGGGATCTATTTTCACATTACTTGAGTCATAAATTTAACCTTTTTCTAAGATTGTAATAGTGATTTTACCACTTTGTTTTTTTTCAGGAACAAACTCTGCCATTGTACAATGTTATTAACCTTTTTCTTCTTTCACTCAAGTCAACCAATCAGTGAGCATGTTTGAACTCAGATGAGATCAAAAGGCAGTTAGTTATGGCAATACTATTAAGTGACTGTTGACAGTTCATGATTGTTAGCATGCTCTCACTTGCAGTGAAAGTAAATATACATTGGTACATTGATCTTCCATGCTGGTTTGAGGAAAGCAAAAAATTGCAGATAATCAAGGGACAAGTGTATGCCACTAGTTAGTCCATTGTTTAATCTAAATCAATTTAACATATTTTCTTGTTTTAACTTGCTCTTTTTACTGTTACCTAATCACATTATTAAGGAAAATTAGAAAAAGTTGTCACAATCATAAGAGCCCAGGTTTCGGTCAATTAATCATTTGATTACCCAGAATTTCATGAGTTACTAAAGTCCAATTCCACTTTCACTTATAATACTTCCTATTTTGATTATCTATTCTCATTTTAGGAGTATTTGATCCTAATATAGGTGTAAATAACTTAAATTTTGGCACTTTTTCTGTTACAGACACAAAAGTGCATTCATAGCCCATCAATGCCTATGAAAAGTCAAAAATTAGCAAAAATCTATGCTTGGAAATTATTACAAAAGCTTTTGTTAAAACAGAGTGAAAATACCAATCATTTGTAGGGAAGAGAAGAATGTATAATTGGGCAGCACCCAAAAACAACCTGGGCATGTATCTGTGGTTAATGAATATCCACCTTGCAGCATTGGAGAAAGGACAACTGAAACTGACTGAAATCTTTAAGAAATTTCAATGTGTATTGTATGTGTTTTTTTTTTAAATGTTTTCAATCAATAACCAAATAAAGTTAACCAAACTACATATTTTGTATTCTTGTCTTAATGGCTAAAAAATAACAGGGAAGGCTAAGCTTGACCTGGATGACACAGAATTCTAATGCACACCAGGCTCCCAAGTTTTTGGGCTGACAATATTTGTCACGGCCTGTCCTAAAGATCATGTTGAAAATTACAGACTCTTGAGTTTGAGTTATGGTAGTTTGATTCAAAATATTCTTGTATATCAGGAATATTTCTTCAATAACCACCTTTTCATTGTAAATTGCATTTAAGAATGCATAGTTTGTATGTTTGGATAAGTTTCTTTCATGTTCACAGCAAAAGAAACATTAATTGATGACTTAGTGTTTAAACTGAAAGCTGTACAGCTTTACAGACTAACTACAGATGAGTTCTCCATTTTTGATGATGATTTTCAGGTATCAGTTCTTCCATCAGTACATCAATGTCTGTATATAAAAAAAGCATTTTGCATGCTGTAATGAGAAGCAAAACTTTGATGCCAATTTTGGTGAACTGAAACCTTTTGTTTTTTTCTAGAGCTAATAAATGTCACTGCTGTAAATGAGAAACAGTAAGTTCCCCATGCTGTTTTGATAAAGGCAAGTCATGAATCAGTTAGCTCTTTTTGTATGATCAGATGAGAGTTAATGTTGAGGTGCCATTGGAGTAGAATTATTAGATGAAAATGATTCAGTCTTCTTTGCACAATAACTGTTCTGTTTTCCAATTCACTTGTGGATTTGACACTGGAAGACTATTCCTATGAAAACTAGTTTCATTAGAGAAATAATATCTGGATACTTAGCATGTTGTTTAATTTTGCCCAAATATACAGAAGCACCAGCCATGCAAAATGTAACAGGTTGTCTTTGGGTTCATGTCATATCGTGAAAACTGCAAATGGTATACTTGCTTTTTTCCAAATTTAGTTAATGTGTCAAGCCATATGTTTTTCTTCTCTTTCAAAATTTGTAGTGCATACTAGAGGAATTCACACACTTTGATAAAAGTTAAGAAAAAACAAAACAAATTTTACACTTCAGATAAATATAGAATATCTTTTTATTTAAACTGAAGTTTCGACTCTGCTGCTTCTTAGTTTTTTCTTAACTTTCATCGAGGTGTTTTGCTTGACCAACAATTTTACATCCAAAATAGTGTTAGTTCTACCTTATGTGTCTGTATTTCCTTCCTCAAATGTAGCACAAACTGTTTGGGTGAGTTTTGCACTTTAGGACTTTACTTCAACTGGAAGCAGCCAGCATTTCAAATGATTTCCTAAAAAAATATAAAATATTTTATATTTAAAGAACTAAAAATTTTTCAAAATTTGCTTATAACGCATTTATGATATGAATGAAAAAAGAACAACCTTTTTTGACAGTGCATGGAGCAAAATGAAGTGACCAACTACAAGGTATCTAACTCTGTCCCCTTCATGCTCTGTCAAGGGATTTTTCAAATGTTTTAGCACACTGACATGCAATGGTTTTTGATTCCCAGGTGCAGCAGGCAAGTGTAGGAATGAAGCAAAGCTGGTGCAATGCACTACAGTTATATCATGAACAAATATCATATATAAACAGTGGAAGTATACTCCAAATATAATGCAGTCACTATTTTAAGTTATTGAATATGTATGCCTTTTATCCATTAAAATGTCCAAGTAAACTAAATTTTAGAGTATAAATCTATTATACTGGGCCCCTATTTTATCAGCACTAAATCAAAATCTACATGTGACAAATTCTGATTGCATTTTTTAAAATCAGCAGCATCAAATTACCCAAACAATTTGTGCTTTTTGTTATCCAGCATTATTAATAGATTTTCTAATTTCTTAAAGTTTTATGATGTTGAAGTGGTACAAAAAAGAAAGAAAAAAAGTTTATTTAAGCCTTTTGCATAATTGAAAATTAAAAAAAAAAATGATGAAAAGCAACTTTTAAAGAAATGTTTCATACACATTCTGGTTTGGTTTGGAATTTCGCACAAAGCTACTAGAGGGCTATCTGTGCTAGCCGTCCCTAATTTAGCAGTGTAAGACTAGAGGGAAGGCAGCTAGTCATCACCACCCATCACCAACTCTTGGGCTACTCTTTTACCAATGAATAGTGAGATTGACCGTCACATTATACGCCCCCACGGCTGGGAGGGCAAGCATGTTTAGCGCTACGCAGGCTCTAACCCACGACCCTCGGATTATGAGTCGCACGCCTTACGCGCTTGCCCATGCCAGGCCGATACACATTCTGAGAAAAAAATATATAAACCCATAACCCAAAAAATGTTTAGTGGTATATAGAAAAGCATATAATTTAGTTTTGATTTATTCAGTGTCCTATAACACAAAAAATAATGGGTTCAAATAGCATTGACAAATGATATTAGCAGGCATGTGACACACAGCTTAACAAAAGCTTAGGAACTTAGAATAAAACCTCAACAAGTTGACTTGTAATATAAAGGTTAACTTGCAGTTACAAGATTGCTTACCTGTAAAAACCCAGGCATGTGTTTGTCAACATCTTCAACGTCTGTAGTTAGAAATACAAAATTACTTAATTTTAATATACTTTGAATTTGTTTGAAATAATGAATATCAAATATTACTTTTTTTCCAAGCAACTCTGGTTCAATTTTTCATAAATAAACAGAAACAATTACATCTGTATTTTAATAAATATATATCATTTTAGAATACCCTAACCATAAATTCTCTCATAATAATGTTTCTTAAATACCATTTGTTAGGAGGACTACTATGTAACATCTTTTGTGACTTGTACTAATTCTTCCACTTTATGGTAAAAGATGCTAAACCAGGGCTGGGCCTAATCTGGATGGTCTAACATTTCTGTCCTGCCCACAAATCTTCTTAATAACTATGGAAGGAATATAATGGGGTCTTTACGTAATTAACATTGAGGTAATTTAACTAATATAGTAGAAACATAAAGCCCACGACAACTTACCAAAATTTGTGGAGTTTCAAACCTAGGAATAGTTTTTTGCCCACCCTTGTGCTAGACCAGTGTCATTCAAATTTAAATTTCTTAGTCTGCTAATATTTATTTATACGAAAATATATTCAGACTTACTGTACATGAAGCTTATTGATAAAGTTCCAAAAAAACATCATTTCAAGTTTGTAAAGCTAAACAAAAAACATTATGTTCCATTAGAGTCAAAGTAAATGAGCAGACTAGAGGTTGAGCCCTTTGGCACTATTTCATATATATATATATATTTTATGAGCATTGTATTACTGGCAAGTTGATATATTAAAATAAACACAATGCATATAAAATAAAGGACAGTAAAATGGTTTTAATTCTTAGTTTATTTCTAAGGTAAGGGTTAATTTTAATGTAGTTTTATAACTTTAATATTGTGTCCAGTATCGCCAGGTGGTCAGGGAGCTGCTTGTAATCTGAGAGCTGTGGGTTGAATCCACCCTCACACCAAACACATTTGCCCTTTCAAACATGGGGGAATTATAATGTGACTATTAATCCCACTATTTATTGGTAAAAGAGTATCCCAAAAGTTTGCAGTGTGTGGTGATGACTAGCTGCCTTCCCTCTAGTCTTATACTGCTAAAAGAGGGGTGGCTAATGCAGATAACCCTTTTGTAGCTTTCTGTGAAAACAAACAAATAAAACTTTAATATTAAAATTTATTTTAAATAGTAACATGTACAGTTAGAAAATGCATAACTGAGACTTAAAGAGTGAAAGTAAACTAATGTTTAGGTAATATTTTTACTATTCATGTTAACACTTAATGGATAAAAAAAAATTGTACTGATATAATGTCAGTATGATTATAGGTCTCATTTAAAACTAATTATAATTACTAAATTCTGATCAGATTTATTTACCAATAAAGTTACAATTTAATTTTTTGTTTATCTATTTGTGATGATACAAATGGTTGTACGGTAATTTTAATATTTAAAATTTTAAAATAATATTCATTAGGTATTCATAATTAAAAATTTTAAATTAGACCTATAACAGTAGTTGCAAATTAATCCTGCTGACACATATCAGTAAAATGATTTTTTTTTTTTTTTTTTAAATTGGATCAAAATTTTGGTCCAAAATTCTTTTGTTCTACAACTTCTGAAGGATTTAACTTACCATTTAACTTGTCTGCTAAAGGGTCATTAATATCTATAGCAATAATTTTCCAGTCAGTTTTTCCTGAAAGAACATTTCACTGAAATGTATTTTGAGAAGTTTATTCATTTGTACACAATTTTATAATTTTAAATTTATCATTTCTTTTTTCTTGCACACATTTAATCAATTTTGACAATGAAACTGAACTATCTATAATAGAGTACTTCTACCTTTTAGAAAACAACTTATGGTGGATAATGTTCATTTATTTTTCAGCATTTTGTCAGATAAGATAGTAATTCATTTTTATGATAAAAAACATTAAAAAAGTATGAAACTTTTCACCTCCTTCCGTTTAGTATGAATTAATTTAATTAATTAAGCCTGTGGTATCTCTGTACTAAAATGTGACTAAATATTTTTTCTTAACATACTTTCATAACATGCATTATAAATGTTTTCACTCTTAACTTAATCTGCATTTAAGATTTGCATTCAAGTGTGAATGAAAAAGAGATTTTGTACACTTATTTGGAGGGCTGCATCTTTGTTGATAATGTTTCTCACTTATAATGAGACAAAAATAAACTAGATAATTTCTTACCTTCATCGATGAGTGCCAAGGTCCCAAGAACCTTAATTTGTAAAACTTGTCCCAGGCTGGCAACCTGTTGTACAACACACAATCAGTAAAAATACAAGTATTTGTCCATTAACCCTTTTGGAATAGACACAGTTTAATATACACGAGTTTGTACCACATCTACAGAGATTACTTATTTATACAATAACTTTTGATGCAGTATGTTATCTTAACAAAATTTGGTAGAATTTTAATAAATATTTCAAGTTTTTTTTTGCACATTTTTTGTGAAGTATTTTTAATAAAGGTTTCTTTGTGAAAATATTAAGTCTGTTTCATTACTACTCCGAGTCGAAGAGATTTTGCTGTTATGATCAAAATACTATTTTTGTCCCAAAATCTCAAATATTATTTGTATAATCTCTTAAACCTCCTAAATACGTTTGAAATGTTTGTTTTTAGTAAGACTTTATATTTTATCTAATTTTTACTACCTGAACTATGTAGGATCTGTCAATTTGTAACTATAATAAAATTTAAGAAATAAAAAGTTCCCTAGTTCTCATTCTATAAAGACCACCAATAACATGAAAATACAAATGTTTAGTACAAGTAGCTTAAGTCTCATAACATTATATATTTATATATAGATACTTATTTTTATTATATTAACCTTTTACTTGTGCCTGGCCAACATTACATAACTTGCATTGATGTAGTGGATGTGCACTGATCTTACCATATCCAATAATACAAAACTGTCCTTTACATAGTGACCCATCTTGGTTGTGTTTTAACGAACTAGTATTTTGTAATATAAAGTCACATTTCAATTATTATACATATGTATATAGGTTATTATTCAAAGATAATAACCAAAAAATAATAAAGTACTATATAAATACCATACAATTCCACTATAATTTATCAAGTTCAGTAGCTAAGCTGTATTTAGGTTCAAAGAAAACATGAAACTTCTAGCAGGCTAAAGACAACCTACCTCCTTGACATTTTTGTTATTCAACCTAACCTAACCTTTGTAGTATGTGGTAACCTGTTAACAGATTAAAATGGCTGAGAAAACACCAGGGGGCATTCAAAGCTATTGATTTGTTGTTCACGTCATAAAGTCAGTGTATATAAGGGACAGTTTCCAAAAAATGGAAATTGGTGAATGAGGCCACCATGTTTGATTCAATATACAAACCATATTTCTGCAAAATAAAAAGACAAGGTTCTTATTTTATATTCTAGCTTGTCAATATTGTTAAATTAAGTTCATAATTCATACAAAAACTAGAAACTTAGTATTTTGACATTGCAAATATTTAATTTTAAACAATGCTGCATTCAACATGTCATGTGACTCGTAAAAGTCTATAGTTAGGTTTGTTCTTTTAATATTTACTCTTAAATTGAGAGGTTAACTCACAAACATAACAACAGACAGAATTATAATCTACAATTTGATACCAAACATATTAACATAAATTTATAAAATAGTAGTTCAATAAAATTTTGAATGCAAGACAATAAACATGATAGCATGGCCTTTGATCTGTGACCCATCATGAAAGTGTTAATAAAGCACAAAGATAACAGGCATCTTCTATTTACAATAAAGAAATTATTGAAACTTCAGAAATATACAAGTTGTCTTTGGGTATTAACAAAGACTATATAAGACATTCATTACAAAGCACAAGACATTAAATGTTAATGAAATTCAAGTTGGTCTGATGAATCTGAATTTTCTCAGTCTTATTAAAAAAATTCCACTTTTAAAAAATAAAGGTTTCAGAAACTTGTGTGTTAAGTCCTGAAACTATTTCCAAGCAGTAAATAATATAATTATTTTGGAAGAACTTGAGGATTTTTTTAATTTATGAGTACTTAGTGATTAAAATGGGCTGACAGATAAATGGATATAACATTAGTATTAAATATATACACACACACAACTATTTTATACACTATTTTGTCTTTCTAGTTAGGCTAATATATTAAATTGGAATCGTAGACAAACTTTATTAATTCAAAATGTATGAAAATAAAGTTCGTTTTTTTTTAGTTTTTACAGATATACAGCTTCAGTAAGAATAGAGAAGTTGCAAGTCCGTATATGCGTGTAAATTCAAAGACTTACTGCTAAACCAGTGGGGGATGCAAGTCCTTGTCATTAGTAATAGTGTTACTTAACAATGAACCAGTTACTTAAGTTTCTATAATAGCTAAGCAACTTCATATATGAACCTGATCCAAAAACAGATTCCTGAAGAGACTAAGAGTTACAATCATTAAACACATATGCAAGGAAATATGTTAAGAAATTACTGACAAGCAAGATATATCCTGGATGCTAAAACTCAAGAAGGTAGTCCAAATAGTTTGATAGATAGCATGGAAGAACTTGAGGATGAATAATCTCATAATTCATTATCTTAAATGTTTACTTTTTTTTATACCTGGTTTCATATCCAAATTAATACATGGCAAAATTCTACTTTGATGCACAGTTTATCTAACTTTGACTGATGTAGGTTACTTCATGAAAGTTTATTTTCTTCGTTTTCTCCCAAAGCTATTCAAATGCTATTTGCACTACCCATCTCTAATTACGAAGCAAATGATTACAGAGAAGGCAAATAGTCAATACCATCTACCACTAAGAACTGGGTCGTTCCTCTTACAAATAAATGCAACTGAGTTGCATATTATAATTTCTCCATGCCCAAAAGGTCAAACATTTTTCGTAATGAGTTTCAATCACACAACCCAATTTCATGAAAGGTAAACATATGTTTTAATATGCATATTCAAACATAAAAGAGGAAAAAAATATATGAAGGAAAAAAAAAAAGAAAAACTAACTGAGCTGTCAAGTAATCATTGGGCAGTCAAGACGATTTAAATTATTCTATAAAACTTGAAGTGTATTTCATATAATTAAATTACATAATTTAAGTTCTATATATACATGTCCCTTGTTTACAATTATTCTTAAAAAATAAGTCAATGTTTGCAATTAAACTAATTATTTGAAGATATTAAGTCCTGATGTACTGCATTTAGTTACTTAAATATTATTTGTACAGTACTGTAGAAACTTACTTTGTAACCAATTTCACAAACATCAATTGGGTCATTGTCTCCTTTACAGCCTGTTGATGTATCAACTTCATAAGGATTCTCCCATGTCTATGTCAATACAAAAAACCCTTAAAAATCATTCATCTGCTTGAGTGCACTAAGACAAGGAATTCCAGTAAATAACATGTATGTTGTAACAGTCACAAAAATGTTACCATAATCAGGTTTTTCATCAGTTTAATAACAAAGCTGAAATACCAAATATACTGTATTATAATAACAACAACACACAACAAGTACGAAAAAATTCAATACTTGTAATATCAAAAAAGTTTCAAATAGAGATCAATAAATTACAAATTCAAATGAGAATAAATTCAATTTAAAATAACTTTATGAAAGAATGCTGTAATACAAGAAAACAAACAAATGAATGAACACAATCTTAATTTCTCAGCTCTAAGCCATTTTTACACTTGATATTTTAAGCTTCTTGCAAAAATTCAATTTGATGTACACATTTTAGAGTAGTTTAACTCCTGCTTAATTTTTTCAACTTAAAAAGTGGGACCATAAGATAATAAAAATATATTAAAAAGTCTTGGTGTACATTTAACTTGAGAGTTTATTTAAAAGAAAAGGAAGGCATCTGGCAATAATTGAACAAAATAATTTGTAATTTTATTAGATGAACTTTTGTTTTGATGATCAAAGCAAAAATATTTTGTTTATACATCAGGACCTTATATGTAAGTAGCAGCAGTTTAACAAAGATTGAAATAAATTAGATTAAAATGCAATAAACTACTCATATCACTGCACAACAAAGTTTTTGCTTCTTGAACACTGTTGGGTGTTCCTTATAGATTTTTGGCTGCTGATCACGAAAATCACATCCAAATTTGCCCATCATGTACCGTTTCATCAAAATCTTCAGCTTTGTCATTTTTTCTTATATTTGTGTCCAAAAATGTTTGTCTCTGTAAGAGACCTATGAACAATGTTTTGTGCAGTCTGGGCATGTCCAGGCATGAAATCAGGTCAAGATGGAAGCTGTTCTGTGGAAGTATGCAGTCCAGACATGCCTGGGCAGGCCAGAGCCAGCTTGACACTGTCTCAGCAGGCTATAAAAGTGGCTTGCATACACAGATGCTGCTCATTGGATTAACATAGACCTTATAGTGTGTACGTATTGTTTCAGAATATAGTATTGCCTCAGTAGCACTGTAACAAGTAAGTTAGATGTTATAGATGTTTTACAGGATGATTGGTGTCGGTCAACATGTCTCGTCAAGGTCGTAACAGCCACAATACATTCTGCTATATTTGTGGCGAGTATACGCTTGTTCATCAAAGATGCTCGATGACTGCTCTTGTGAAGAAAGCATATTATCTGTATTTCAGCTATAAAATTGGTGATTAAGACCAGGAATGGGCACCTCACATTTGTTATGCGACATGTGCTGTCCGCCTGAGAGCTTGGCTCAGAGGCACTTGAAAGACAATGCCATTTGCTGTCCCGATGATATGGCGAGAACAGAAAGACCATGTGATGGACTGTTACTTCTGTTTGACTATTGTGTCTGGTTTCTCTGCCAAAAACAAGAAGTCAATTGAATACCCTTATCTGCATTCAGCAATGAGACCTGTGCCACATGACGGCAGTCTTCCAATTCCGAAACTACCAGAGGAATGGACCTCAGATGAACCAAATGAAGAAACTGCAATGCAGAGAACTGGAAGTGACATTGATCCAGATTTTGAACAGTGCTCCTCAGGCAATCAACATCTCATAACACAGTCAGAATTAAACGATCTGGTTAGAGATTTGGGTCTGTCAAAAGCAAAAGCCGAATTGCTTGGTTCAATAATGCAGAAATGGTGTTTGCTGTCACCAGGTATGAAAAATTTGTTTTTCGAAGCCTTCAAGATGATATAACCAAATTCTTTGCACAAGTTGACAATCTCTGTTTCTGTGTTGACATTGAAGGATTGTTCTCTGCTTTGGGTTGTGACCATGACCTGCAAGAGTGGCATCTCTTTATTGATTCATCAATGTTAAGCCTCATAGCTGTTCTGTTACACAATGACAATGTTCACCCTTCAATACCTGTTGACTATACAGCACACACATGAAAGAAACCTACAAAAACATGGAAATGTTGCTGAAGCACATCCAGTATAGCAAGTACAACTGGAATATCTGTGAAGATCTGAAAGTCGTTGCTGGGATTGCAGCTCGGCTATACAAAGTACTGTTGTTTCATCTGCAAATGGGACAGTCGTGCCAAAGAGTCACATTATTCTAGACAGAGCTGGCCACTCCATAAAAGGTTAGTTCCAGGACAGAAAAATGTGGCACATGAACTGCTTGTTAACCTGGCAAAGATTTTTTTGCCTCCTCTTTACATAAAATTGGGATTTATGAATAATTTTGTGAAAGCAATGAACAAAGAAGGCAAAGGTTTTAATTATTTAAGATAGATGTTCCCAAGAATAGCTGAGGCCAAGATCAAAGAGGGCTTTTTTGTTGACCCTCAGATCAGGCATATATGAGTGACAAGCAGTTTGAAGATCTGTTAGTTGGGCTGGAAAAGATTGTGTGGAAAGCCTTCAAAGACGTTGTTGACAATTTTCTTGGCAATTACAGAGCCCCACATTACATTCAGCTGGTAGGCAAACTTCTCAAAGAATATAAAACAATGAAGTGCAACATGTCACTCAAGATTCATTTCCTCCACTCACATTTGGACTTCTTCCATGCAAATCGCAGTGCTGTCAGTGATGAACACAATGAAAGGTTTCACCAGGACATTGCTACAATGGAAAAACGATATCAAGGCAACTGGAATCTGTCAATGCTTGCTGACTATTGTTGGACACTGCAACGTGATGCACCGGACATTGAATACAAACGAAAATCAGGAGCAAGACACTTTTAATTATGTTGAACTTAATAGCATATTAAAAATGTAAATGCAATTAAATAGGTTATTGCCAGTAAACAGTTAACTGTCTATTTTTCCTACATAATGAAGCAAAACCAAAACTATATTTGTACATACCCACCAGGTGCCTGTCATAATCAGCAAAAACTTTTCAGGAAGCAAAACTTTTCAAAAAAAATTGTTGTGCAGTGTATTCAGAGAAACAGACTAATATAAGGATTTTTTTCCACACACAATTTTTAAAAAGTTAAACATCTCAACCAAAAATTTACTTCAAATAAAAACCAAATCAATACCTTGTTCAAAGGAGTAAAATAGCATTTATCTTTAAAATATATTAAGCATAATGCTGTGATATTTACCTTGCAGAGAGTTATTTTAAATAGCACTGAAAATGCTAAAATTTAAACAATCAAAATATCATACTGTCAAACTTGTCACTGTCTATGAATTAAATCACTTTCTGGTATTTGACTCAAGCATTATGGATTGGGGCTCAATGGTATTATGAAGGTACAAAAGCATGTGAAAGTTACAATTTAGTATTTTTACACTTACACAAAAAACTTATTTGTTTATCAAGTGTAAAAAACTCATTGACTTACCTGTGGTATGGCTCCATAGTTACATAGATAGCCATGATAAGGAAAGCAATTGGCAACAAAACGAAGTTTTCCTTTCAGCACATCTTGATAAATTGGGTTCAGTGGCTCTTTAGTATTGATCTGTTGTGAAAGACAAAAAATGGACAGCTACATTGAAAAATCCCAAGCAAATGACAAAGCATCATTTGATATTTAAAACTAAATGAGATTTTCATATACATTAATAGTTCTGATAATATTCTAAAATATAAAATATTCATTATCAGAAAAATTACGATAATCATAATCATAACTGTCAGTTACTTGAAAGCATTTACTTTTATTTGCAGTTTAGAATTTGTGGTTTGTTTCATTTTCCACAATAACTACAACTTGTCGTAATGGTTAGAGACAGAGACCGAGTGATTGTAGTAGAAATATATCGGATCATTTTAAAATCAAGTAATTTCAAGCCCTCAGATAATATTTAACAAAATCCAACACACATCTGAACAAATGTTAATACATATGCTCATATTTAAATAATTGATAGAATTTTTTTTTAAAACAGTGCTAAGACACATTGGTTATCCAGCTTGGAACACTAGAACCCTTCATGTAATTAATATTCAGTTTCATTTTTGTAAAACTTACTGAAAAATTTACTGAAGATTTATTTCTCATGTTTGTTGCAAGTCAATCTTGCCAACTGCTGTATCAACTTTATAGTATTCTTATATGTACTTATTTAAATATATTGTTAATAAGCATTACATGTACTTGTTGTCTTCAATACTGCTATCAAATTACCCTAAAAGTTCAGAACCATTTACCATATTTTACACACATCATACAGATTAATTCAAAATACCAATTTAACCAGGAATTTATCAGCTTATTGTCATTCCTTCATATTTTTATTTTTGTAATCTCTAATCGTTCTGTTTCATATTAATATTAACCAACTAAAATATTAACTTTATTCTTGGCAATAAACAAGAAATTTACTACATTTGAAATAGTTCAAAGTTCAACTGTATGCAGCTACCTGTTCTCTGCAAAACAAGAGGTTTATGGATCTAACTTGTATAAGGAAATGTCCAATGATTTGAAACAGGTAGAATATGAAATGAAACTGAAAATAAAATACAGCAAGTTGTTTTCTGTATTGAAAAAAGAAATAATTATGAATTTAAGTTGTTGTTAAAGTGGCAAAAAATTAAAATAACCAATTTAACATATAAATAGTTTGCACAGAACTAAAAAGGAGTTTTGTCCCTCTATAAAATAAGAAGCTCACTTCTTCAAAAGTCAAACTGATTCTTTTCAAAAAAGGCATAAACTGCACATGATAAAGTAGTTTCCCTACAATTCACCAATCAGAAAAAGGTACCATGGTATAGAAATCTGTTCTATGCAATAGCTAAAAAGTATTTCCCAAAATCAAGAAAAAAAAAAAAAAGCACACTACAATTATCCCATGAAATAGTAATAATGTTTCTTACCAAATTAAACCACAAAAACCTAGCACATCTGGTTGAACTTTTGACATGATCCATACTGGATTTAGTGCATACCAAAAGTGAACCCCAGATTTTAGCACAGTAATCCATAACCTTACTTTTGATCTGCCAAACTAGAAAATGTATAATATGGGAGAAGAGGATATGTATAATTCAATCTGATTAGTATATATTCAAATGGTATTTACAAACATAATTGCCTGATGAAGGACATTTGTTTATGGCATCAAAGTAACTTGTTGAATTAATAACACTTTACTTAGAATACTGATGCATGAAAATAGAAACTGTAAACTGGATATTTGTTAAAGTTTTATTTCCAGTTTCATATTTGCAAAAGCAAATGAAGCTTTCACTTAAGGTTATCTCTGCTGTACTTGGAAACTGATGCAAGAGAAAGATTTCAATAACACGAGGTCTTTCCTCTCATTGAATTATGTACAATATAAACATGCACATCAATACAAACCCTTCCATCATAAAGATTATGCAGATAACAAAGGTCAAACATACCTCTGTTTTAGCATTAGTCCATCTCGGTATCTCAACCACCATATTATATACTTTGTTTTTCTTTTCAGCAAAAATAGGAATGTCATGGAATGGTGAAATTGGACCATTTTCATTTCCTGTAGAGAAAATTCTGATATTAGGAAGAACCAATATTATTTACATTAAGCCAAGTTCACTCTAAAATAATCATGATACAGTGAATCACAAACCTTACACAGTAAATAAGAAACTTTATATCAAAACATGTATTATCCTACAGATAATTATATTAAATACAATGAAACACATTGTTTTACATGTATAGTCATATTATTGCATGCAGTTTAAATAGAAACCAAAAACTGATTGGTTTTCAGAAATAGAAACTTACTCATAGTTGAAATAAGTGTGTATTTTCGAATAAATAATTTATTAGAGTTAACTTTTACTTTTCTTACATAAACAGATAGAATATAACATGTAAGCAGTACAAATGTCACACATTTTAATAAATGCAGTTTATATAAGTTAAATCAAGTATCAGTCTGAACTTAACATATAACATTACATTTTGGAACAAAATGAGACCTATTGGTCCACATAAGCTGTTCCATCCTCTGAACAAAACTATTGATATATAATGATACAAATCTTAAAGCTAGCCCTTATGATTCATATATATTTAAAGCTTTTAGTTGTTTTTCTTTTCAAACACATTTAAATTTACTGCTTCCACAACATACAATGGCAACTCATTCCCAAGGCCAATCACCCTGTTGGAAAATACAACTGTCTTAGCTGAAGACGATTCCTATCTTGTTAGAATTTATTTGTGTCTCCTAGTTCTACCACTCTCACTGTTAAGTAGATAAAAGATGCATCAGCATTATTAATTTAACCTTTAACACCCCAATCAGAAACCCCCAACTCTGTTCTTCATGAGAAATTGCAATGTTGCTTAATATGACAACTCCACCTTGCCAGGCACCATTGTAGTAACTCTTTTCTGAACTTTTCAAACAGTTCAATGGCTTTCCTAAAGTAAGGAGCCCAAAACTGAGCATAATAATCCAAGTGTGGCTTAACTAGTGACCTGTACAATGAAATGATTACCTCTTTACACTTGTATTCAATAAATTCAAGTTAAATGATTCAACCCAATGAAAATTTGTACTTATAATGAAACAAGTTGAAATACCCATCAACTGATGAAGAATGTTTAAACTTAAAACTGCAAGTTTAACAACAATAATATATTTCAAAGTAATAACTTCAACATAGACTTTATCTATACATTTTAAAAATGTAGCAATGTTTTTCATAAACAATATTTGCAGTTTCCTCTCTAGCTACCAACAAATATTTTGATGTGATCCCACCCTTACATCCAAGTGAACATGAGAAAGGGATGGTTATTTGAGAAGCAAAACAAAAATTTTATACTTTGACCTTGAATACCTTTAGAATATTCAAAACTATCTAGAGCAACCTGACAAGATTATCTGAAACTAACTTAATAGACTGGGAGTGATAAATAAACTTTTCAAAACAGAAGTTTTAAGGGTTAAGTTCATTGTTGACCCCTTAGGACATTTCCCATAGTTCATAGTGTATTTATTTATATAATTGTACAAGCTATATTACTTAGTTATATAATGAACTTATTCCTTATGTAACAAATCAATCTGGCAAAATAGTTGCACATCAGACTATGAACAACAAATAACACAATGAAACCTTTTAAGTCTAAATTTAGGTGTACATGCTATATGCAAGGTATACAATTTAAAAGAAAAGTACGTAAAGACAAAACAATCAAGACTTGATCTATCAATTCCTATAGGAGGATATAAAAATAACAGAAGTTCAAATTAATTATTCTTCAGCCTAGAATTAATACAGACAGTAAATTTAAGAACACTGAACCTGCAAATTAATAACCAATTTCTAAATGTCATTAAATTTAATGTAAACAAACATACAAATGAATCATTACTCAAATTTAAGTATGATGAACTTGTGATAAAGAAATCCTAAAGCTGCATACTTGTACTCCTGACAGATTAACATACAAGACCAGTCATTAAAAACAGAGTATTTGCATACAGTATATCCTAGACTGTAGTCAAAATTGTATACATCAGTTACACAACACTTTATAGTGAAAAATAAAATTATGTCACATCCAGTATTAGTCACTGTGACACATTCCACTTGGTTACTACAGAACTAAAGTGTGCTACCACAAATTCAACTGTTTATTATGGTTATCAAGTTGGAGTATTCATAATGGAGAAAATACCATAAACACACAATCACAATGTAAAAACACACTATTCAGTACTTCAGACAGTGCTAAAATTGGGTGGGAGAGGAAACAGTTGACAATTATATACAAACAGAAAAAAACCCAAAAGAGTAAGCTGAAAGACAAGATGTATCTAAAAAATCCATTTAATATACATAAAACATAGTTAAAACAGTTCATTATATAATGTAATTATGCATAGCTACCATGATTCACTTAATGCATTATACAAGATGGAACAAGGATAAAACAGTTCACGCATGTGACTCAGAGCAAAATGAAGTGAAAATAACCTGAGTCAGTCACAAGTAACATATAGGTAGGTAGGGGTGGGTGTGTGTGCATACAAATGTAAATGGATCCTCACCATTATAGTGAATATGTACATAGGCAAATACAGAGATCCTTTATTGCATCTTGCTTATCCACAGACTCATTTTAGTGCAGAGTATTTCTTTGTTGGTTGCACTTCCTAATATGTTAAACTTATTAGGCATTAATTATACATTCTATGGGTTCAACATATATTGAAATGATGCCAACAAAGAAATGTTCTGCACAAAAGTTAATAATAATAATAATAAAAATTTCAACATTTAAACTTTTTATGTGATTGGATATTACTAGAATGTTGAACATGCAGTGTACCACAACATGTCAAAACACCTTATTGGTGTTCTTGATAATAGGTGCTTAATGTTAATGTTACTTGTTACCTTGTAATAAAACTATCAATTTGAAACTTATTCCTTTAACCATGCTCAAGATTATCACAATGTCTCCTCTAATTTATATGATCCATCTTTACTAATATACATTTTCACAGTTTTAAAATTATCAGTTCTTATCATCATGAGTTACTGTATACATGTGTAAGTAGGTTCAAAAGTTAAAATCAAATCCAGTGTTAGGTTACAAAATTTATAATATTTTGACTGCATTTATCAATAAATGGTACTAATAGTTGATACTAGAATTAATATTGAACTGCTTAATGGATGAAAATAGTCAATGAGAATAAATTTCCTAATTCAATAGAAATTTTCCACAAACATTTAAAAGCTTTTAGCACATTCCAATATATTTCAAAAAGCTTATTTACCTGTACAGTGCAGAATTAACATAAATGTATCAGTATAAAAGAATTACTGAGATATACTACTGGTGTACAAATATATTTCTCTAATAATTACTTGTACCTGCTCATTATTCAAAATAGTTTTGTTGTCCACTTTATAAATTATTACTGTAAATGAAAGGAAAATTGCTTTATGTTTTTTACCACTGCTCTTTGAAAATGGGGAATAATTTAATTTAGATTATGCTCAGTAATATGTCACCACATCAGTGACCATTTTTCCTTATTGCCCTAATATTTTAAGTTAGTTTTTACTTCCATTCATTAATACAATATTTCCTATCAAATACTTCTTCCAGTAAAGATATGCAAGGTGAGCACAAGTTTTTTTTTTCCCATAGGAACAAAATCTATTTTAAAAACAGTTCATGTTCTGGACAGTCAAATAAAAAAAAAAAATGCGAGACTAGTCTACAACATTGGTGCCCCCCGCTAGTACAGCGGTATGTCTCCGGAGTTACAATGCTAAAATCAGGGGTTCGATTCCCCTCGGTGGGCTGAGCAGATAGCCCTATGTGGCTTTGCTATA
The DNA here is from genome assembly GCF_004210375.1 of Tachypleus tridentatus. Lineage (NCBI taxonomy): Eukaryota > Metazoa > Arthropoda > Merostomata > Xiphosura > Limulidae > Tachypleus > Tachypleus tridentatus. The sequence continues at coordinate 93,437,764 of NC_134836.1, forward strand.
AGAAAAACACACTCTACAACACTGGTAAGTGAATATGATGTTTTTACCTCCAGTTTTTTCCAAATCATTCTCTGTTTCTTAGAAGAATTCTCCCTTAGAGTACTATTGCCTCTTACCATCAAGTAAACAAATTTCTCTTAACCAGAACATGAAAACATTACAACTATCTTCAAAAATGAAAAGTAAAGAACATGAACTTTGATAATTGAATACAAGATGAGCTTAAACCTTCGTATATAAAAGTGTAGCCATGTTTTTACACACTAACTAACTCTTACTGTAAATTCAGTCAACATGAAATTATGAAAAGTCATCATAATCATAAAAGCCAAGTGTCAGTTGGCCAGGCACATCTGGCTCCTATCTTGGAAAATATTTATGAAGGCACAGATTAGTAAAAGGTCAAGTGACAGAAAAACTGCATTTCGAAATAGAAAAATTTAATGTAAACCATTTCTAATGCTTATCATTACATTTAAGATATCACAACATTTGCTTGTTGTACAAGACAAGCTATAGTGCTGCACAGAAATGGAATAACAATGTGATTTTGACAATGGCTAGAAGTAATAACTAATGTGTCTGGCTGCAAATACTAGATTAACTAAATTCTGGAATTTATGTACACAGGTTATAGGTTTAGGAGTTAGAACACTAACTGCCTTGTTTTAACCTAGTTATGATTACATTAAGAAAATAAAAATGGTGAGAAAAAAAGACACCCAAGTTGATACCTGGTTTCAAAAATAGAAAAGAAGCCAAACAGCAGCATTTTGTTTTTAGCTGAACATAAAAAATGAAAATTAGCAAAAAATCACAGAATGTTATTTCACCAAAGGTCAGTTATTTCAAACAAGCAAGACTAATGCTCTTACATTTCACATACACAAGAATTTAAGACAGAAAACTCAGCAGTGAGATCAAGTCATTTAATCCATTGATATGTACATAAGCTTTGGAAACTTTTAAGTACAACCACATTCTTAGGCTAGGTACAATTCATTTTTAGTTTCCATAATATGATGTTTACCTATTGTCTAAATGATCTTTAGGTTTTCACTGCATACAGTGTAAACATGCAATGTAAATCTTGCATGAATTTAAAACTTTGTAGTTCGAAAATTAATACACAACCTTGTAGATTCAACTGGCAATTGTCATTTTGCTTTCTGCATTCTACAAGGGATATTTAATGTTCAATATATAAAAATTTGAAGGCTAAATATATCAATGGTCTCCTGTCATTTTGCTTATTGTTATGTTCCAATACTCATTAAAAGTGCATAAACAGAACAGTAGAGAAACAAAAGTTAGGCAAACTTCAATAACATTTCAAATAAAATAAAAATAACAACTCACACAAACACAAGTTTTACGTTTGGTTTCAATTTACTTTTAATAAATGCTGCCTGAATTTCATTCTTGATTGGATACATAAGAGTTACACATAAGAACCTGAAAAAAAAAAGCCTTTGACTCTTTGGAATGCACCTTATAAATTCACATCTGTAATCTAGTAGGTAAAATGAAAGCCCATTTTTGTTGAAAGGTAGGATGCAATCTAAAATAATTCCCTTCCTTATTACTCACATTTCAGCTTGTTAAAGATTTAAAGCATTAATACCTAAATGTACAATGTATCCATTAACTGTGATACACATTTTACAAACATACATGGCAAATAGACAAGATTGAATAATGCTGAGAATTAACATTACAATATTAATCTACAGAAATAGTAGATACACTTACTTTACTTTTGAACTATCTGTTAGTTTCTGTTTTTATTAGCTAGTCATTACTATAACAAGGGTGAATCCTTAATAACCCAACATTTAAAATTCCTTTAGGCAGAATAACAGCAAATTAAATGTACGATTGTTTTCCTTTTTGTCATATACATTTTTGTGCACCAGTGATATCAAGCATAGGGTGTATGCATACCCAGTCTGATTTGATTACTCAATCAGGATTTCTACCAGCCTACCCCCAAACTGAAATTATTTCAAGTAGGATTAGAGTAAATTAATGTATGGAACTATCACATGGTAAAATACATATATAAAAAAGGTTGGACCTCTTAAGTCCAAAACTGTAATTTGATCTCAAAATCAGAAAAGAGATGATGGAGCTATGAGCTAAAACTTTGTACTTGAAAAAACTCAGCCATTCTATGAGCCACTATACCATGGTTAAAAAAATAAGATAAATATTTATTTATTTGTAAAAGCAAATTCCTGTACATGTAAAATGTCTGATTTACTCTCAAACTTCAATTTCACTTTTAGTTCACTGGTATGCCATGTCACTTCATATAATTCTTCACAAATGGTTCATCATGCTCACCTTGCATTTTGGATTACCTATTACAAGGCAAATTGTTCCAAGTAAGAAGTTTATTCAAAAGTAACACTCCATATAAAACCACATGGACAGATTTGTAATTGCAACTTTGCAAGTCAGTGTACAAGAAACGTGACTTTCACGATGATACAGCTAACCACTTTTAATTTACCATTATATTATATTGTTATTTGAATGGCTATGTTTCACACACAACATCATTCAATTTAACTTTGTTTTCTTGAAAATAAATAAGAAACAAGCATTTTAGGAAGAGAAATGCAGTTCATAATTTTAATGTTTTAAGAACATAAAGAGCTTCAGTGATGACAATTTAAAATTTCAATTTCTTAATTACCAATAATATTTCACCAAAGGTTTGAAGGAAGTTAAGGATTTGGTATGCAAGTCACTAACATTTTCTTTTCCAATATGCAAACAAAGGGCAAATGCAAGAAAATTGGAAGTTGCCTAATATTACTACTCTTTTACACAGAGGTGATCAAAATATGCCTGTTAATCTTATTTCTGTGACAGAAGAGTTTTTGAAAGTTTTATAAAAGATGTGTTGCAAAGTCATTCAAAAAAGGTTAAAAATTGTCAAATAGTCAATTAATCTTTATACTCCCTTTGAAGAAGTTGCTGCTCATGAAGATGAAGGTAAGCAAATGGGATTCAATTCCAAATTTTTCTGAAAATCCAGATACAAGTTACTGTAAGTGGCTTGTTCAAAACATTTTGTACAGTTACAGATAATAAGATGGTTTGTTTGACTGAAAATAAATGGCTGGAAAGAAAAAAGCAGAAATTGTTTTAAACAGATTTCAGTGAAGCTTGAATAATGCAATAAGTGGAGTACTTTAGCACTGTGTTAAGTGTGTTGAATATATTAAGGTTTAGGGTATTGCTGGCTGTTATGAGGATGCTGTTGCTTTATGAAAGGATTTGGATTATTTGGAGTTGGGCCTATACATGGCAGATTGATTTTAATTATAACAAATAAAAGGTAATGCATGTGGATCAAAATAACTTGAATTATAAATATCTTGATGAAAATAAACTTAACAGAGTAGGAGAAAAAAATCTTGGAGTTTTGGTTGATCAATGTCTTAAGTCATCCAAGCAGTGTGCTGGGCAAATAGTACGCTATAGATTGCATTTACAGAAGTCCTGAATAAAGCTACAAATCTAGAGATATTATAATTTCACTGTATAACTGATTGGTTTAGCTTCATTTACAATATCGTGTTTAGTTGTAAGCTACTTTAACAAGGACACTGAATTGTTGGAAACAGTACAAAGGAAGAATGGAAAATTCATCACACAAGGGTAAGTTAAGATCTCTGAAATTGTTTCCTCTCAAAGTGTATCAATCTTAATTTAAAAAGGGATTGCTGAAGTGCATGCATAATTTTTTTCTTAATGGTGAGAACTGCAAGACAAAGGAACACAAACTTAAATTTTGCTAGGATAGGTCTCAACTTCAGCTAAAACAGTTTTATTTTTCTAACAGTGGCTGGTCTTTGGAATGCACTGTTTCACATGTGGTGGATGCAGTTAATTTAACTTTAAAGGAAGACTCGACAAATACTTGAACGATAAGAGCTGGTTTCAATATTTCATTTTTTAAAGTTCAGTTTAGTGGATGGGACAGCCTCAATGAATAAACAGGCACCTACGTGTCCTTAAATGTTTTATGTTACATACCGTGCATGGGTAGACTTGAAGGATCAAATGGCTCTACGCTGTCTACGTTATGTCAAGGAAGGATTGTGTTATTGTAAATGGCTTATAAGACTAAGATATCCCTTAAAATATTCTAATAACACTATTTTGTTCATAGTAAAGGTTATCAAAAGCCATTGGATCTTATATTTGGTTAAAGCTTGTGCTACAACTATAAGCATACAGATAAATGTTAAAATATTTCTACAATCAAAAGATACATTGAAAAAGAAACAAAAAAAAAGATGTGATTCATGAAAGGTTATCTAAAAGTTCACAAGATCATTTGCGATTTTGATAGGCCAAAGCTTCTATTAAATGAAAAATCAGACTATGACACACTTTCTTCCCAGTCTCAAAAACCATCTTTAAGTTTGTTTGCCATTCAATAATTTTGCTGATTTTAAGCAAAAATATATGGCACTTCCTCTCAAGGCATTAATAATTGTTTTGTTGTTAGTATTAGCAAATTACATCCATATTAATAACACTGAATATTTTAATATGCATCACTTTTAAACAAAAAATGCTCATTTACTGAAAAACTTCATGGTAGGTGTAGGTTTAGTTGGTAATCAATATCTTAAATGTATCAACAAATGTCCAATATTAAAAAACACCAGATAAGTAATACTACTAATATTTGTTTCTTTCATTAATACTTTGAAAAAGTGAAGTTACAATGAGTCACTTTTTTAAACTTAGTCTACTGAAATATCATTATTCACTTCAGTTTTAAGTTAATGCTTCCAAAACTTAAACATTTTGGGCAGTTGTGTTATTATTTTCAAAAGCTTCAACTTCAAGATCGTTTAGAGGTACTTGACATTTGAACATGACCTTGGAGGAAATAAATACTTCATATACTGAAATAGGCCCTTGGTATCCATATGCTATATTATGGAAGTAATATGTCATCTCAACATCCTAACTAAACCAGAATGCAGGTCAGCTAAATAACTTACTCCTGTAACAATAATGCTAGTACCTTACCAAAACTTAACTTGAGTAGCTTGACAATATTCAGATCAGATTAGTACAGCAAACTGTTGAATTGGCATTCAATTTCTGTAATTCTTTTACTTTTAGTTCCAGCTACAACAGTACAACTTAAATTACCCGTGTCTCAATAACGTCTTCAAAGGGTGAAAGTTTTGGAGAAAGTGAAACTGTGTGAAAAAGTAGTCTTTGAAGATCAACCTAACAAACCTCACACATGAATATAGTCGAGATGGCCAACTGTTTATACTGTTTTACGTATAGTATTAAACAAAATTAATACTCTATAATAGCATTAATAAAACAATTACTAGTATTAATTGAGGTACTGATAACACTGCTAGTGCTACACTAACAAAACGTTTTTATTATATAATATTACAAGTATTACTATTAACAAACTTTTCGTATTACTACTAGTAACAATTACTTGTACGGTTGAAACTGTAAAGTATAACTTAGTTCATGTTAGTTTCAACTTCAAACTAACTTACAAACACAAAATTACATTTACAACTTACGAAAATAAACCCTGTATTCGAAGCTATTCTGGCATCCTCTTTCAACAACTGAGTAAGGCATTTTATGTCGAATGTTATTATACCGTGCAAAAACACACAAAATATTTGTAGAAATATAACTCTTCGTCTTACATCCGTTCGTTCTCAAGAACAACAATGCCGCATAACGTAAAGCCCACATTTTAAGTTCATCCCCTGTATTTTATACTGCTACCATATACAGGTTCTCACAGGTGCTAAACTTATTGACAAGCGACTGTTATATATGTAACATTTTCCAAACACCAGATACGGTTTTTAACATTTATTCAACGTAAGACACCGTGTTAGAAACAGTTGTATTCAAGAGATATTTGCAAACTATTTTTACATGTTTTTTACATTTTCCCCCTTAGTTTTATCATTTTCACCATTAAGCTCGGGAAAAAGATGTGTCGTTTACACCAGGTTCATACGCAGAATGGTTGAAACACAGTTCTTTGTGAGATCAAAAGAAAACTCATATTCTACGAAACACAATCAGCAAGGCATGTTAATTATACGGAGATATGGAAGAATGTCCACCAGAAAGTTTGTAAAAATATAGATGTTATGAGATTAAATTTAGGAGATGTTTTGCGTGAAATACAGCTTAAACAATTGCAATTACATAAAATCCACAAGCAGTAGACGAAAACACAACAAACATTTGTTTATACATTTAACTTGCTTTAATATATTATTGTAAAGCAATCATACTGTTTTGCTGGTTATTTATTGTTGAAATTTGTCACCAACAAGTCACAGACACTTGCTGCAGACTATGAAAACCTTTTCATTCCAAGTATCAACTTAGTAATCCTAATCTGAATTCTTTTCAACAATTCAATATATTTTCTAAGGTTAAACACAATAATCCAAATGTTATAAGTACATTGAAATGAGCGGCAATTACCTGTTGCAGAAAACACAGAAGTGTAGAGAACGACGTTTCGAAATGCCGTCCTCTGAATTTGTATTTCTTTTACAGCAGGTGGTTGCCGATCATTCTAGTGTACCCCTCATAAATACCTGTCTAAACAATCTACTAAAGAATCCAAATGTGGTCTCGCATTTAACCTATACAATGAAATTATAATCTTTTAAATCTTATGTTAGGGTCCAAAATACCAAGTTTTTAGTATACTCCAAAAATATTAGTTCAATTTTATCAATTGCAGATGGATTTTTTAAAGAAAAACATATTTGCAAATACATGTATATATATATATGTACGCATAAGTGTAACCTTAATGTTTATTAAAAACATCAATTTTGATTATATAACTCTCAGAATAAACGTAATCTTTATATTAATCCAGTAAGCATAAAACTTAATATGACTTCATATTACTTTTTAATACCAACCGTTTGTTTGTTTTGGAATTTCGCACAAAGCTACTCGTGGGCTATCTGTGCTAGCCGTCCCTAATTTAGCAGTGTAAGACTAGAGGGAAGGCAGCTAGTCATCACCACCCACCGCCAACTATTGGGCTACTCTTTTACCAACGAATAGTGGGATTGACCGTCACATTATACACTCCCACGGCTGGGAGGGCGAGCATGTTTAGCGCGACGCGGGCGCGAACCCGCGACCCTCGGATTACGAGTCGCACGCCTTACGCGCTTGGCCATGCCAATACCAACCGAAATATTATTTAAACCACACTACTGGCCAAAATCTTAAGGCCAATGAACATAAAGAAAAAAATATGCATTTTGCGTTGTTAGACTCAGCCACATATTTGAGTAGGGCTTCGAAAGATGAAAATAAGAAAAGAGAAAAAAAAAAAAAATTTAGCATTAAATAGGGAAAATTTTAACGCTATGAAATTTGCCTAAATACTAGCTGGTCAAAAGTTTAAGGCCATACCAAAAAGAAGTCCTAAACATGGTAGGAAATGCTCAACAAGAGATCTCACTAGTGAGTTGCACGGCCGTCGTTGCGAATAATTTCAAACATTCACTTTGGTATGGTCGATATAAGCGTTTGCAGAAGGCTGGCTGGAATGTTATTCCAAGTAGTAAAGATGCCTTCACGAAGATCATGTACTGTTTGGAATTAACGTCCATTTCAAAAGACTTCCCTTGCCATCCACCTCCAAACATTTTCGATGGGGTTCAGTTCGGGCGAACACGCTGGATGATCCAAAAGAATCACGTTATTTGCCATGAAAAAGTCTTTTTTCCTGCGGGTGTTGTGGATTACAGCGTTGTCCTGCTGAAAGATCCAGGCATTTCCACACAAGCAAGGGCCTTAAGTCAATAAGGATGCTCTCTCCAACATGCCTATGTAGCCAGCTGCTGTTTGACGCCCCTGTATAACCTGAAGTTCCATTGTTCCACGGAAGGAAAAAGCACCCCAGATCATGATGGAACCTCCTCCACTGTGTCGTGTAGAAAATGTCTCCGGTAGAATATCCTTATCGTGCCAGTAACGTTGGAAGCCATCTAAACCATCCAGGTTAATTTTGTTCTCATGAGAGAACAAAACCTTCTTTCACTTTTCTACGTCCCATGTTTGGTGCTTCTCAGCAAAGTGTAACCGAGCTGTTTTGTGGTGTGGAAGGAGGCGTGGCCTTTGAAGACGTTTACGGTTTTTAAGGCCTTTCTCTCGTAGATGCCGTCTTATTGTTCTTGAGCTGCATTTTTTCTTTATGTTCATTGGCCTTAAGATTTTGACCCGCAGTGTATATGTATCACACATTCCATTGACATTCACACATTCCAAGAATATTCTTTTCATTTTAAACGTCATAGGGATTTCTCATAAAGTCTAAAAATTGATAAGTGATTCCCAGAAAGATAAAGGCCCTTTTGGAATACTGAAGAAGATATTCTTGCCAGATGAAAACGTAATTATGGCCTTAGAAAAGGAGTATAGAAATACTTGTTACAAAGTACAATAAGAAAAATGCTTAAGATTTTAACCGTTTCGATAAAATTGTTTTTTGTTATTGCTATTCTAGTCGGCTCAGGGTCCTCCTAGCTAGTCAGATCAACTAAACGATATGAATTTTGTGCCCTTTTGTATTTCAAGATTTGTAAACTCCTGTTAGCCTTGCCACTAACAACAGCATATTGCTCGAAAGGATTAAATACTTATAATTCAAATTAAAACATCCATATGTCTTGTCTTAAATTCATTATAATTAAAAGCCACCTGCTATTTATTTGTCCAACTTAACACCCTCCTTTTAGAAATACCTAGAACCTTAATATCATCAACAACTATAAGTAATTTATTGATCAATCCTTCGTCTGTGTTATTGAATGTAAATAACAAAAAAGGTAAAGGTCCTAACATTGGGTACTTAAGTTCCCCACTTGCTACATCTAGGTTGGCTGAACTCCATTTGTAACAACACTCTGCTTTCTTCCATCCAGCCACTCTTTTATCCAGTGATCCAACTTATCCTCCCACAACACATAGACAATTCTTGAAGAATCCTTTTGTGCTACACTTTGTTTTGTTTTACTTCAAAACCTAAATGTACTAATCTTAATATTTACATAAACAGTGATATCTTCAAAGAATGTCAAAAGTTTAGTAAAGGAAACGAAACGGTGGTGACAATTCAACAACGTTGTAAATGTTATTAAATTAATTTGAAAAAATCATCTTTTATCGGACCTTTAAAAACTTTTCTCACAGTTGACCTGAACATTGGTCAACTTCTAATCTGCTGGCACATACTCACTATTCAAGGACTAACAATAAATAGTAGCAAGTCATTTACATATTTAACTTCTAACCGCCTTCAAAACTTTAGGAGAAATTTTATATGGAGCAGGAGCTTTATCTTTCTTTAAACCTTCCCGTTTTTTCTTAAAAATCTCAAAATTAATGTAATAATCTTTTTCGATTTTGTTTCCATGTAACAACTGTGCAACTGTTTAGGATGAGGAGTATTGCTTGAGTCTTTCATTAATAAAAGTTAATGAAAAGGTGGGACTTTAAGAACCCACCCATCTCATAATCATCACATATGATCATTCCTTTATCATCCCTGAAATAAATCCTTATACTCAATTTTAACATTTTGGGCCAATCTTTTTTTCATTCAATTTTCTAATTCCCTCTTTGACCAACTTTTTGATCGTCTTTAATTCTCAAACTCTCCCGTGATAGCACTTAATATAAACTTCTTAAAACTGTAATGCTTTATACTGTTCAGTGCCGAAGATGAGATAACTTGTCCAAGCCGATCCGTAACACAGTGCCACGGACGAGTTAATTCGTTCTCAATAATACCTAACTTCAACGCTAGATGTCAGCAGCATACATGCATTTGACCAACTTACATATTATTTCACCTCCGATCCAAAATGGCGTTTCGAAAAAGGTTACAAAATGAAGAAGCATTAGAGTTGTATTTTGAACTTGGTTCGAAGTTGCCGTAGCAGCTGAAACACTTGGCAGTCAACAGGTTAACGTTCTCCACGTATCTTGTTCCATACCTTGAGGCCTGGCATGACTAGGTGATTAAGGCATTCGACTCGTAATTCGAGGGTCGCAGGTTCGAATGCCCGTCACACTAAACATGATCGCCCTTTCAGACGGGCGTTATAATGTGACGGTCAATCTTCCTATTCGTTGGTAAAAGGGTAGCCCAAGTGATGATGGTGGGTGATGATGACTAGCTGTATTCACTCTTGTCTTACATTGCTAAATTAGGGACGGCTAACGCAGATAACCCCTAGTATAGCTTTGCGCGAATTTCAAAACAAACAAACCATACCTTGAATAAAGAACTGGAGCAACCACAACTTTTTGTAATATATGCAGACAACAATTTATGACAGTGACAAGAGTTTAACCTTTTACAAACGTCAAAGAAAGAAATCATATACCTTATAATTGTTACATGAGGAAATCGAAGACATAAACGTCTATTAGACCTACAAGAGGGTCTTAACAAGGTATGTTGTTGATTGTACTTGCTTAAATTCGCGTTTCACTTTGACCATCATTCACATGAAAACAACCGTTCATTTCAAGATGTGACTCGAAGCTTTTGAGTTTTCTTCAACTTCAAATTCTTGTAATTATCTTGTTGACAGCAGCTAAAGGGGCGCAAAACTTTGTAATAATAGACTGTTAGGTGGTAGAATTTTCTTTCACAATCGTAGAGTTACTCTGCAGATAAAGGTACTGCTCTGAGTTGGTTGGGTGTGGTTTCAAAATCCGTAATTTTCGTTTATTTTTGGCTTTGCAAGTTTTTCCGCTTCCTTGTTGAATATTGGAAGCTCCGTTTCTCAAAAATATTGTGTCCTTTGGTCCATGTCGTCTGACAACTTCGTTAACGAATATTTTTTTTTTGAAAGAGCTATGACGTAATATTCCACCTACAACTTTTTACTCTATCTGTTTCGCTATCGAATAGTTGGCTTGATTTGTTGCTACAAACATTTGCACAAGGCTACACAAAAGCTATCTGCGCATAGGCGCCACTAATTTTGAACCAACAGACTAAAGGAAAGGGAACTGGCTAACAGCACCCATAGCCAACTTTTGGGCTGTATTCTTACCTGACCGAATACCACATTTACTACCTTAGAATATAGAGCGCGTTTTTTGTTTGTTTGTTTCTTGCTACAAGAGGGCACGAACTACGAATCCTTATATTCACAGATCGGAAAGTTAGCTACTAGCCTTCGCCCGAACCTCAAATTGTCGTTAATTCACTGTTAACCAGGTGGCACAACTCACAGTGTAAGCGACACACTGTTGCTTTAACAAATAAAATCGTATACAAAAGTGCTTTTAACCTGCTGTATAACCAAGTTGTTATTAAACACTAACATTTTACAAATTACTAAATACATAAGTAGCAAGCTACACGTTTTTAAAGAAAAGTTTTTGTTGTTGTTTTTTTTTTTGAATTTCGCACAAAGCTACTCGAGGGCTATCTGTGCTAGCCGTCTCTAATTTAGCAGTGTAAGACTAGAGGGAAGGTAACTAGTCATCACCACCCACCGCCAACTCTTGGGCTACTTTTTTACCAACGAATAGTGGGATTGACCGTCACATTATAACGCCCCCACGGCTGGGAGGGCGAGCATGTTTGGCGCGACTCGGGCGTGAACCCGCGACCCTCAGATTACGAAGCGCACGCCTTAACGCGCTAGGCCATGCCAGGCCTTAAAGAAGAGAGAATATATTTGAAAAACCACTGAAACGATAAATGTGTGTGATTTTTTTTTTTTTAGAGCAAAGCCACATCGGGCTATTTGCTGAGCCCACCGAGAGAAATTTTAGCGTTGTAAATCCGTAGACTTACCGCTGTACTGGCGGGGGGCAAAACGATAAATAAAAAAGATCTAACAATAATATTAGATGGTGAGCTATAATTTAAGCTCACTATAAATATAGAACTTTGAGTATCTGAGAATTTTTGTATCAACTCAAAAACAATAAATAATAACTGTAAACATACAAAATATTAGCTTCAACAACACTATGCTGTTTCTTACGTTTGAGTCAGAAACACGAACACCAAATTAAAAACAAACACACGAGTAAAGCATTATCAAATATAGAAAATAAACTTTGTAACCTCTCTGCTAGAAACAGTAATTAAATTTTCTTCTGTAGTTCCTTCACAATATCCTCTAGCTTTTGATTAATATATGAGAAAGTAGAGCCAAACAATATTGCTATGAAGCTTGTATGTCAACATGTGTATATTTACATAACGGTTAAAACCAGAGGAAATTGGTCCACTCTACTGTGGAATGCACTTTGGGATCGATGCAGTCTAATTATCCAATGCGATGAGAGAGACAGGAGAAATAGCCTCGTTGCTTACATACTGGGATAATTTTCACTTAGTAGATGTTGGTGCAAGCAGAAACAAGTTCGAGTAGTAAATCTACCGTACAGGACTTACACTAATTTCATTATTACATGACCATAAAAGTTACATAACTACGATCTACCAGTGACTTTGAATTTTTTTTTATATCGTAATTGATTCACTTATAGATAATTTAGAACAAAAATGTTATATAAAGACAAAAGTTTGCACTATTTCTTAATTTTGGTTAAGGACATTAAGCAGAGAGTCATTTTGTTTAGTTTGTTTGTTTGGGAATTTCGCACAAAGCTACACGAGGGCTATCTGTGCTAGCCGTCCCTAATTTAGCAGTGTAAGACTAGAGGGAAGGCAGCTAGTCATCACCACCCACCATCATCACTTGGGCTACCCTTTTACCAACGAATAGGAAGATTGACCGTCACATTATACACCCCCACGGCTGGGAGGGCGAGCATGTTTAGCGCGACGCGGGCACGAACCCGCGACCCTCGGATTACGAGTCGCACGCCTTACGCGCTAGGCCATGCCGGGCCTTATTTTGTTTAGACTTTACAAGTTCAAAATGTTCTCAAGATATTGTGTGTGTGTTTTCTCATATTCGTGTTGTCTGCTGAGTCCATCAAGGGGAGTCGAACCCTGATTATACGTTGTACTCAAGAGATTGTAGTAAAAAAATGTAGCCTATTATACTTGTTTTAGATGATGACTTAAATTATTGATCGCTAATTTTTTTTTCAAAATGTATATTATTTTTTTGGAATTACGTTCAACAGTACAAATGTCTCAACATGCTTTGATAAACTATGTAATCACTTGCATGATATTAAGACGTATCGAGGAAAACTATCATATACAGTGGAGCGCCATTAAGCCGCGGACCAGTAAACCGCGAAATCGCTTAAGCCGCTGTAGCAAGTCTTGTGAGCGAGGATTATCGCGGCTCACCGCTAATTTAAGAACGTGTAAAAACGCAGCTTACGAATTTAATCCCGGCTTTATAACTTCACGGGGATATTTAAAAAGGATTTGCTTTAATTTGGGAAATAAATAAAATATATTACAATAGAAATCGACCGTTAATCTACCTTATCCGCTCTCTTTGTCAGCTTTATGGAGGCCGCCATTGTTACCGAATCACACCTCTCCAGACATTTTAAAGTTAATCCGCGGTAAATCCGTGAAAAAAGTGATCAATAATTAAAGTATTATTTTTGATTCGATAATCCGATATTTTTATGGAATTGTATAAATATTGGCCACAAACCCAATAGATATCACTTCATTTTCTGAACTAATAGTGAGCATATCATATTGACAAATTCCTACCCCATGAGTACCAAACGTAAACATGCATCGTATGACGTTCAGCAAAAGCTGAATGTCATAGAAAGAATACGAAACGGCGAAACTCGCGCTAAAGTTAGTAGAGAGTTATGCATACCTAAGTCTACATTGCGTGGGTGGATTAAAGATGAGAATAAATTAAGAGCATTTCTTGATGAACTTGATGAGGGTGGTTTGAAACGCAAGAGAGCTAGAACAGCACAAGATCCTGAGTTAGACAAGGCAACGTTCAATGCATTTTGTGAAGCCAGAAACAATGGAATTCCCATATCTGGACCAGTTATTCAAGCACAAGCAGAGAAACTAAAACTAAAAAGTGTTAAAACGGCACTTGTCAATTGTATCTGAATAGTCTATACATTAATATTATAATGATTACGCAATGGCCCGGATGAGGCTTCTCGGAGGAGCTGTTGGCGACTTCGGCTTTTCAGTCACAAAGGTTTAAGCCGCGGTTAAGCAGGTTGACCGCCCAAATACCGTGGCTTAACGGCGCTCCACTGTATATATGTGTGTGTGTGTGTAAGAGACTAGCGAATTGGAAGTTAAGATTGATAGACGGTGTATCCCCACCACAATGTGGGTCCTATTTCCAGTCACCTTCACGACCTAGGATACATTTTATAATCCCAAGTTGTAGCTTGTACTCTAGGATTCTTTTCAAAAATATGTAGTGAATTTTTTACATATTAAGCTGTTTTGTTTATGGCCTAAAATTTATGGTTATAATATAATATAATATAGTTTATTTATTTGATTTGAGTATTAATGATCTTTTAACACTTGTGAACTTAAATTAGTTTACTAATAACTTAGAAGTTTATTGTCAAATTTGGACACTGCAATATAGACAAAAAATGTTTTGGTTTTCATTCTGACAAAGTAAAAGACATAATTTCTGTTGGTATAAGAACCTCAAGTTAAAAATATATTACTACCGTTGGTTTTGGTTTGTTTGCGCTTACCGTCCCTAATTTAGCAGTGAAAGACTAGAAGGAAGGCAGCTAGTCATCACCACCCATCTCCAACTCTTGGGTTACTCTTTTACCAACGACTAGTGGGATTAGCCAGAACATTATAATGCCCCCACGGCTGAAAGGGCGAGCATGTTTGGTATGATGGGAATTCAAACCCACGACACTCAGATTACGAGTTGAGTGTCTTAACTTCCTGGACATACCGGGAACTCCGTAGGTTTTACTGCAAGTGTGAAACTTTCTATCTCATTGCTAAAACAAAATGAAGTTTTCTCTCAAGCTATCATTGAAAGTTATCCACAGAGTTATCATTTATAAAGTATTCACATTATTGTTATTAAATAAATAGAAATAAAAGGTAATGCTACATAAGAGTTATAATTTAATTTTCGGAGTATGTCTAACTTCCTTCTTGCTATGGATATAATATTTGACAGAACATTACCGGTGGTACAGCGGTAAGTCCATGGAATTACAACGCTAAAATCAGGCGTTTGATTTCCCTCGGTGGACTCAGCAGATAGCCCAATGTGATTTTGCTATAAGAAGACACACACATACAACACGGCCTGGTATGGCCAGGTGGTTAAGGCACTCGACTCGTAATTCGAGGGTCGCAGATTCGAATTCCCGTCACATCAAACATTCTCGCCCTTTCAGCCGTGGGAGCGTTATAATGTGATGGTCAATCCAACTGTTCGTTGGTAAAAGAGTAGCCCAAGAGTCATTTGAAGGTGGTAATGACTATCTGCCTTCCCTCTAGTCTTACACTGCTAAATTAGAGATGGGTAGCGCAGATAGCCCTTGAGTAACTTTGCGCGAAATTCAAAACAAATCAAACCATATACAACACAGAACATTAAATAGGAACTATTAATCTACTCTGAGAAGTTAAAGTCGATTGAACTGAACACCAGAGTTTCATATATGGAGTTTACAATTTTTTCGGCGCGCTTTGTATGCCACAGAAGCGTGTGTTTTTATTGTAAGGGCAGTAAAGGCTCTATTTTGCATACCCTTATCTAAATGAACTGATCTGCATTACGTCACGTCCACAACTGACAACAAAAGGACGTGTAAGGCGTATGACAAGTCGAGGGCACTAAGCGATGCTAAATATTTCTAAGTGGAATTTTTCGATAATTCAAGTATATTAAAAGGAATTGGTATATATTTAATATGATAATATTTATTACAAACTGTTTTGAAAAGACCCGCACTAACGACACCACTGGCACAGCGACACGTCTTCGGACGTACAAAGGTAAAAATGGGTTTCAATACCCATGAGAAAAGCATAGCTGATTGAATTGTGTTTTAATTTTATGAAACCAGATTAAATACTTTAGATTTTCGTGATGTAACGCTTGACTTATTTGGTTTGGTCAACATCATAATGTTTCGATACCTGTGGTGAGAAAAGCACAGATAGTCCATTGTATAGCTTTGTTCTTAATTGTGAACAAACTTACTAACATTTAATATTAAGATTTTAGGAATAAAGAAACTAAAGTTCACTCCTTACATTGGAAGAACTCTGAAAAAAGTAAAGTATTTGTGAAATCGGTTACAGAAAACTTACCGTGTAACTGTGGGCTTGTAAGTGGAACAGCTTTATTGTTTTAAAACTCTAAAACAGCAAGCAGTACGAAAATACATTCTGACCTGTTTTGTAATATTTGTTTGAACTTATCAATACAAATTATAAAAGAAGAATTTCAGTTACAGTATTCAGTGAAACAAGAGGAAATCCTCAATAGTCACACCTGTAATTAGATCTGCAATCACTCAAGAGATGAAGCTCTGTTTGTTTTGAATTTCACGTAAAGCTACATTAAGGCTATCTGCGCTAGCCGTCAATATTTTTTTTTAATTGTGAAATACTAGAGGGAAGGCAGATAGTAATCACAATCCACATTTGGCCTACTCTTTTACCAAAAATAATGGGATTTACCACCACATTATAACGCCTCCACGGCTTAAAGAGCGAGTATGGTTGGTGGGATGCGGATTCGAGCTCACGATCCTCATATTATAAGTCGAGCTCCTCTAACTCTTTGGCCATGTCGGGCCGAGATGGCGCTACGAGAAAAAAGTTTATACTTGAAAAAAATAAACTCGGAGTCATTACGTGAGCCACTACGCTGCGGCTAAAATCAAGACACTGAATGAGATTAGCCATCTGGTGGTTCAGTGTTAAGTGTTAAAGCTGATAACGTTAAAATCAGGTTTCGATATTTGCAGTAGGCAGAACAAAGATAGCTTACTTTGTGCTTAACAAGAAAAATAAAGGAACAATAAATAAGATTAATATAGATACATTGAAATACCTATCTCGGCAGTAAAAACGAAGGGGCGTATTATAATTTCATACAACGATCGTTATAATGTGTATAATTTACAGGACCGTAAGTAAAATGTTTCAAAGAAGGTTTCTAATTTGTGAGATCAAAAGCCATATATATACATATTGTATAAAGTACATTTAGCACACAAAACTTGTTAATGTTATGGGTAGCTGAGGGCATGTGACTATTTGAAGCTAAACATTTCTAATGCTTCATTGGAAGAATTTACACTATGTATAAAACGTTAAACACAGTAAACAGCTGAGCCATAACTCTATAATCACAATTAATTAACATTACCAAAAAAGGGGGCTCATCGAACCTCCTTAAAACCCTCAAGATACGTGAGTAATATAATTATGCAGATAGTTTATTGTACGTGGTCTAACACGAACAACTAAGTTCCTCGATGCGACAGCGGTAAATTTGCAGACTCACAATACTAAAATCTGGAGTTCGATTCTCTCGACGGGCAATACAGATAAGCCAATGGGGCTGTGAAACAAATGAACTATCAAATGTTATCCCTGATTCCTCTGACAAATTAGAAAATGTTATGGCGGGTTGGATATTTCATGAATCACATTTATGACCCCCCTCAGTGGCACATCGACATGTCTCCGGACTTACAACGTTAAAAACCTGGTTTCGATACCCGTGGTGGGCAGAGGACAGACAGCCCACTGTGTAGCTTTGTGCCTAATTCAAAACAACAACACATTTCTGGGAACTATATTTTAAAATGAAGCTTCAAGAAACTTCAAACAAGCCTAATGTTTCATATTCCTGTCTATACTATACATGTGAGTTCATAAATAAATCAATAGTCAACATGTAATTTTATATAGCGTTTTACAAGCTTGTCTTGATAATCTTCAAAAAATGTGTTTTCAGTGAAAAGGGAAATTTAAAGAGCAACATTTTACATATGTAGTTATTTCATCAAGAGACTGCAAACAAATATTAGATAATTATAGGCCTTTAACCACATGTAGACGTAAGACGGTTCAGACCAAGCAAAACAGCGAATGCAATAATAATGTTCTTAACCACCACAGCTAAAACAATAACAAACGACCGAAATCATTATTATTGAGGAAATGATAGAGAACAGATATCGCGAGTTTGGCTCAAGCTCGAAAAGTTCTGGCTTACCTCCGTAATTGACTGTGTTACACAATTTCTTTGGACGATGAAAAAATTCAGGGGAATTAGTAATCTGTGAGGATAGAAATTTTTTCAAAATAATTCAAAACTGAAAATGGGAAGAACTTGCGATTCTGTTTGATAATTAAACGATTTAACCTATTAAGCTGTCGTTTATCAAGCACCCGTGACTTCGACTTTTCACTCAGACACCAATGACGGAACTTGATATATCTTTTGAAATACGCTAATTGGCTTTCAAACTCAGAATTCGATTAATCTCTTGTAACTGCAAAATGCCGACATTAATTGTTTTGGACATTGCAAAGTTAAAAATG
The DNA here is from genome assembly GCF_004210375.1 of Tachypleus tridentatus. NCBI lineage: Eukaryota > Metazoa > Arthropoda > Merostomata > Xiphosura > Limulidae > Tachypleus > Tachypleus tridentatus. The sequence goes on from NC_134836.1 coordinate 93,456,344, forward strand.
GCAGATCTTCGATTGCAACGTGTAACTAGAAGTGCAATTAGTAAAGCACGCGACGTTGATCATATTCGATCCTCAAAATGTGTCCATATGTCCGTCGTTATTAATGGATACGGACTATTTTTGGAAGGGCAATGAGAAATAATAATCTACATGTGCGATCAAGTTTCTTCGGAAATAGATCATTTTAAACTGAGCTTAAGAGCAAAAAGAGTGTAAAAAATCGGTCCCCAGTGTTAACAGACAGCTGTGACCATGACTTTGACCCTCCAAAAACTAATTACTTTTAAGTTGGACAATAGTCCAAGTGGATACCTACTTACGCCAAAACCAATTCAGTCTTTTTCGATAAATCTTGCTGCCAAACACACACACACACACACGGTGATGAACGTAACAAGACTATATTTTCAGATGGGAGAGTATTTTTTATAGTTTGTCATTTCTTTGAAAGAGCATTGGCGCTTCATACTATATAAAAGTATTAATTTAATTAATTGTAAATGGTGCAAAGCTCAGTTCCAATACGAGGTTTCCTATTATTGTTCATTTGTTAATCATTCTTCTCTACTTGCTGTGAAGAATTTATCTCGAACTTATAAACACCGACCGTACTGATAAAAGAGTTACCTGATAGAAAAATGGCTGTATAGTTATTCCTTGAGAAGAGATGTTTGATAAACAAAAAACTCACCATCTTCTCTTCCTGATGAAACACCTTCCAAAAATAACAGAGAAATATTTGGACTCATTACTGTATGTACATTATTTTGTAAACTTTCTAATTTAAACAATCTAATAAACGTACGTCATATGTTTTATATTAAAGATAAATCATACATTACTTGCCTGTTTGAATCGAAAATACTAAATCTTTGTTGTTGTCTTTTAAGAAGGCTCGGCATGGCCAAATGAAGTACTGAACTACGAAAATATGCACCTTAAGCACTGAATTCATTAATGTGTTCTAAGTGTATCACAATACTGAGAAGTAAGTACTAAACCCATTTGACCTCGCATGACGAGGTGGCCATGGCGCTCGACTCGTAATCTGATGGTCGCAAGTTCGAATTTCCGTCACACCAAACATGCTCGCCCTTCCAGCCGTAGGGGCGTTATAAAGTGACAGTCAATCCCACTATTCGTTGATAAAAAGAGTAGTGCTAGAGTTGGCGGAAGGTGGTGATTACTAGCTGTCTTCCTTCTAGTCTTTCCTTGTTAAATTATGGACGGCTAACGTAGGTAGCCCTCCTATAACTTTGCGCGAAATTGAAAAACAAACAAACAATCATTAAAAAAAAGAAAAACTTCGAGGACATCAAGAATTGCCCCCCGCTAGTACAGCTGTAAGTCTGTCTACGTATTTACAACACTAAAATCAGGGGTTCGATTCCCCTCGGTGGACTCAGTAGATGGCCCGATGTGGCTTTGTTATAAAAACACACACACACATATCAGGAATTAATTATTAAATTATCTTAAGCCGCTAACAAAAAATACTTAAAATTTCTTAGTTTGTATGCGACAGTTACAACCAGCAAATAAAATCTTAGCTAAGTTTGGTTTGAATTTCGCGCAAAGCTACTCGAGGGCTATCTGCGCTAGCCGTCCCTAATTTAGCAGTGTAAGACAGGAGAAAAGGCAGCTAGTCATCACCATCCACCGCCAACTCTTGGGCTACTCTTTTACCAACGAATAGTGGGATTGACCGTCACATTATAATGCATCCACGGCTAAAAGGGCGAGCATGTTTGGTGTGACAGGGATTCGAACCCGCGACCCTCGTATCTCCAAATAGTACAAGAGCTAATTTGTTTTCCTTTTGCATCTTATCTGAAACCTAAAGGTTTAAAGTTGGTAGGGAAACAGCTGGTGAAGTACCCCGCTGGTATAGCAACAAGTCTACAGATTTACAACACTAAAATCATTGGTTCTATTCCCCTCGGTGAACTCCGCATTAGCACGATATGGCTTTACTGTAAGAAAACACATATTTTTTGAATAAAAAAAATCTGTTTTCTTCGTTAGTGTATGAAGGCAAATTCAATATAGCTAATTTATGTAACGAGAAATCGCTAATATTTTTTCGAATATTTATTAAATATGATTTATGCAATTCAAATAATATTTTCCCAATTATATATTTTCCTACCATAACCGTGTTAATTATTTTAAGAAGCTGCCTCTACTGCATTCTTCTCTTGGACTCTAAATAACTAAACATAAGTCAAAGTAAGTCCAAATAACTAAACATAAGTCTAAGTCCTTCTTATTTAAAAAGAAAATTCTTTAAACATTTAATACTTTTGTGATGAAAAGGGCCAATAAACATTTTTTGAGTAATTATAAAAAATTGTTGCTGTAATTATTAAAAATCAATATTTTAGTGCTTAAAACAAAAAAGAGCATTATAATTATTTGACTAATTATATTTCAAAAACGTTTTGACAGCTTGAAGAAATACGGTTTAGGTTGTTAGCAAATATTTACTATCCGTTCCTATACCATTAGTGCAATAACTAAATGAAGTAGAAAAAGAGAAGGTGTAATAATGTTTACTACTAAGAAACTGGATTCACAATGGAATTAGGAAAACTGGATATATTTTGAATATCTGGACAAACATGCGTATTTTAAGCAAAGTAACACAAAATTCATCCATTGTTATCATCAATCAATACAAAGACAAATACTCAATAATATTTATGATCTATTATAATAATGATACAGAGAGTATTCAAGACAAAATATGGGAAAAAGGAAAAAGAAATTTCCTTAGATTATTAAATTATAAGCGTGAGAAATAATGCACGACTGCGTTAATTGGATAAAGAATAGTTAATAACTGCTTATGTTTTCCTTCATTGTGTTGCAAAAAAAAAAATGTGCTAAAAACTTTGGTTTTATTTACTTTCTGGCGTCTTGATGAAACTTTTGTTGCTGGCTAACTTTAATAAGAAACGTTTTCGACAGTAACCTAAGTTTATTGTGTCACTTCTTTTTAGAATCGTCTTTAATCTGTACACAGTGTTTTCTGATGGATTACCAAATGGCTGTGATAAACGACCAAAGAGAAGTGCGATATTGGTTATCTGTCCAACTGACCCAAATTGTGGAAAATAAATACACTGTTTTGTAGTAAGTTATATGGATCTGTTTTTGAATGAATATGTCAAGATCGCATTTTTTTATTCTAAAGAAAGCAGTAACTTACTTTCACGTGTTGAGTTAGTGAAATAAATAAATTTTACTGGTTAGAAATCTTTTGACTAAACAACATATAAACTCATTAAGATTGATTAATAGAACATCCTAAAATTATCCTTAAATATACGACTAAACGTCTTCCTGTCCTTAACTACCAGAGAAAAAACAAACTGCAAATACTTTAATATACAAATAAGATAATATGGAAGTTGATTGTTTGTTTTGGAATTTCGCACAAAGTTACTCGAGGGCTATCTGCGCTAGCCGTCCCGAATTTAGCAGTGTAAGACTAGAGGCAGCCAGTCTTGGACTACTCTTTTATCAACGACTAGTGGAATAGATTTAACATTATAACGTCCCCACGGCTAAAAGGGCGAGCATGTTTAGCGCGACGCGGGCGCGAATCCTCGACCCTCGGATTACGAGTCGCACGCCTTACGCACTCGGCCATGCCAGGCCTTGAAGGTGATACTTTCATAACATAAATTAACTTACGCTATGGTGTGTACTTATAATGTCATATTCGTAGGTTAAAAAACCAACTATTCTGTTCTATGCTCCTGTTTCCTGCAAAATAAGACTTTATGGTCAGTTCTTTTAAAAAAGAGTTATTCCTAGCATAAAAAACAACTCAGAAGTATGAATGATTAACTACCTTGCATTATTATCTCTCTGGATTGAAAAAAAAGCAAATTCTTCCAGACTTGTTCATGCCAATGACAGGTAGAGGGCATTTCAAGGCATCTATAGAAAAGTTAATTGAGTTTTTTTTTTTTTCTGTTTTGAACACAAAAATGCAATTGTCTGCCTGTCGATAGAAAGAAGAGTATTTAACTCACTTAATGATGAAAAAGTTACAGAACTTTGGAACTTTTTTAAAGTAAAATATCAAAAATCTACATCTTTTAAATTTTATTTAAATATATATAATAGCTTATCAATTCGTAACTGAAATGTAATGAGTTCAATATTCAGTGGTTGTATTAACCATGAATCCTTAAATAAAATGTTGACTCACATTCGTTCTTCCATGTTGAATACTCTTACTCGTTAAATAAAATTTAAAATACTCAAAACTGAATCGAATAAAAAGAGTATATGAGAAATGTAAAGGAATATCAAATTAACTTTTGAGAAGTACAACCATTATAGTTTTACAAGAGGAACGGAGTTAACTATAAGTTTTGGAGTTATTTGTTTTTTGTGATTTCGCAAAGACGTTAGTAAGTGTTATAGGTATAAGTTATAAGTTTTTAAACAACTAAGCTAGGTTGAGTTTTTATTGGTATCGGAATAGAATGATGATAAATAATAGTCTTTATATCTCGTCACTACAGCAACGCATGCATAATATTCGTCAAGCAGACTTGAAGTTTAGTTTGTTTTGAATTTCGCGCAAAGCTACACGAGGACTATCTGCGCTAGCCGTCCCTAATTTAGCAGTGTAAGACTAGAGGGAAGGCAGCTACTCATTACCACCCAGCGCCAACTCTTGGGTTACTCTTTTACCAACGACTAGTGGAATTAGCCAGGACATTATATCGCCCCCACGGCTGAAAGGGAGAGTATGTTTAGTGTGATGGGAATTCGAACCCACGACCTTTAGATTACGAGTCGAGTGCCTTCACAACCTGACCATATCGGGCCATATGTCTGTACACTCTTCGTAATGTTTGTGATACATTTATACAAAAAATAATAAAATAAACAGAGCTTTTTAACTTATGGAAGCGAACATGTAGTTTAAGGATATAATAGTCAGGTTTCTCCGGTAATTTATTTCGCAAATTCTAGCATCGTTTGTGACACAAAGCTTTAAAGGTAAGAATATGTGACGATCGCCGTATTGAAGGATCCGAGTTTCATTTACTTGAAAATGAAATTAAAAGTGCCACTTCTAAATAGTGACTGTGGCATACCAACCATATTCACAACACCTTTATATCTACTTATGCTGATAAATAGCGCATGCTCGCTATTAAAGAACATTCAGCGCGTTTTATTTTTTATTGACAAGACTAGCTTATCACTTAGTCATCTGTATATTTATAATTGTTTACTTAATGGCGTGTTATCTTCAGAGATGTGTATTTATATGTTGACCAATAGTGTTTTGAAACATGTTTAGGTATATGTCGTAACTCTCACGTATCATTTAGAATGTACAAAGTGAACCATTTAAAAAATCTGAAAATGCCATCGTCAAATATATCACTTACCAATTTTCACAAACAAATATTGCAGAAAGAAAAATATTTACAAGATGAATTTTCAAATTCGCGATCATTCGTAACTTCATAAGAAAAGCAAAAGAAATATATGACTTATTCCTTGTTAATCATGTTCTTTGTTTCTACAGTGAATGGCTTACTCACACATATGACATATTTTTACACAACGCAACTGTTGGAGTTATAACTAGCATTTAGTAAAGTGTATACAACTTCCCAGCTTGAAACTTGAAGGATACAGTATATATTTAATCCACAACCAAACTGATCTTCGAACTGAGATTTGGGAATTTCCTGTTCCTGAAAGAGAAACATTTGTCATTCTTCTCTTTGGCTTTCTCTCAAATTTACCAACTTTAAGAAAAATTCGAATGTAAGGAAATACGTTGCACTAAACTCTGAGTAGTATAAATTAAAGTCAACATCGTAATAAAACGGAAAGTGGAAATTATCTTCCGAGCCACATCTCTAAGAAAAAAAATATCCTTCGATTACAAGGAATTTTCCGCTTCAAGAAGTTTCCGAAAAACTATCACCGTTATGTGGGTATAACAACTAATTCTAGTGTATTGTTGAAGTATTAATAAGTTCCAGTGTTTTATTGCTTAGTGTGTCACAACGGTGAAATATAAATTTGTACTCATATCCTTTATTGAAGGAATCCTTATGCAAAATATTTCAAAATAGAAAGTCGTTTTCATACGACTTATCTAAAGCAAAACTTATATATGCTAGAAATGTTCACAATTATTTATAAGACGTATTTTAGGGAAGCGAAATTTATAGATTTAGATATAAATATTCCGTTTATTTATACTTCAGCTTTAGTCAATTATAAGTCGTTTATTAGTTTAAAGGCAGCCCGTTTAAGACACTATATAAGTGACAAATGCAAAGTAATTTTATGCACAAAGCATTAAGGTGGGGCAAAAGTTTGAATACAGTTGGTATAGTATGGTTTAAACCAATAAAATTGTTTTTGTTTGTTTTTGAATTTCGCGCAAAGCTACTCAAGAACAATCTGCGCTAGCCGTCATTAATTTAGCAGTGTAAAACTATAGGGAAGGTAGCTAGTCATAACCATCCTACGCCAACTCTTTGGCTACTCTTTTACCAACGAATAGTGGAATTGACCGTAACCTTATAACGCCCCTACGGCTGAAAGGACAAGCCATTTAATAGGTAGGGCTTAGCATGGCCAGGTGGTTAAAGTACTCGACTCGTAATCTGAGGATCGCAGGTTCGAATCCCCATCACACTAAACATACTCTTCCTTCCAGCCATGGGGTCGTTATAATGTGACGCTCAATACCACTATTCATTGGTAAAAGAGTAGTCCAAGAGTTGGTGGTGGGTGGTGATGACTAGCTGCCTTCCTTCTAGTCTTACACTGCAAAATTAGAGACGGCTAGTGCAGGTAGCTCTCAAGTAGCTTTGCGCGAAATTGAAAAACAAACCAAACCAATTAACTATTTGAAAAATGAAACACCCGTATGGTCAACTGTACCTTATCCAATACATCTGAAAAAAATATCTGAAAACGTATAGGGCAATGCATAAGGATATAAAATTATGAAATAAGAGAACTATAAAGAACAATAAGGTTCATTAAAATAAACTACAAATAATGAGATTAGCGCATTTTGTAATTGTTTACGTCTGGAGCAAATGAAACGTTCACTCCTTATATTAAGGGGCACACATGCTTACTCTACATTTAAAAATATGGGGAGCTATAATTTTATTTCTAATCTTCCCTTATCTCAAGGCTTGTAGAGTTTTATATAATGCTTTATGTAAAGAGTTTAGTATTTCAAATCATCACGTCTATAAATACATACTTTGTGGTTAGAAGTACATTAACTTCAACGTGGGTTTAAACGTATTTTATTTGTTGACATTCACGAACAGTAGTTATAACCTTACAAGTGTCATAACTGATAGCACTGAATGTAAGTACTATCACAGATTTAGATCTAGCTGTGATAACCGATGACAGTGAACCTTATTTATCATAACTGATCAACTGCCTAAAAGGCCCAGCATGACAAGGTGTTAAAGGCGCTCGACTCGTAATCTGAGAGCAGCGAGTTCGAATCCCCGTCACGCCAAACATGCTTACTTTTTCATCCGTCGGGGCATTATAATGTTACAGTCAATCCCACTATTTGTTGATAAAACAGTTGACGGTAGATGGTGATGACTAACTGCCTCCTCTAGTCTGTCACTGCTAAATTAGGGACGGCTAGCACAGATAGCTCTCGTGTAGCTTTACGTGAAATTCAAACCAAACCCAATGTGTGGCTTCGTTCCAAGACAAACTAATTTGTTGATTCAAATAAGTTTAAAAATAAAACTAAACCTGAGCTAAATATCATTTAAAGCGCACTATTATTTTCATATACCAGCTGCAGCAGATAATTCTGGACTACCTTATATTACTTACACACTCAAGTGGACTTTCAAATAAACTTTAAAGTTATATATATATGTATGCATATGTTTAATATCATAATTTCATATAAAATGTGGCCCGGCATGGCCAGGTGGTTATGGCACTCGACTCGTAATCCGAGGATTGTGGGTTTGAATCCCCGTCACACCAAACATGTTCGCTTTTGCAGCCGTAGGGGCATTATAATGTGTTGGTCAATTCCACTATTCGTTGGTAAAAGAGTAGTCCAAAAGTTGACAGTGGGTGGTGATGACTAGCTGCCTTCCCTCTAGTCTCACTGCTAAATTAGGAATGGCTAGCGCAGATAGCTCTCGTGTAGCTTTGCGCGAAAACCAACAAACAATCCTACAAAAAGGTGAATGATAAACATTTAAATATTTTGTTTTGATATAACTATATTCGAGCTAAGAATACCATTACGTCGAAATATGAAGTAGAAGTACTTTCTTAGTACTTCCCTGAAACTATTTTGTTTCAAGAGTAAATAAAAACAAAATTAAGCGTAACAGATATTTCCAGTTCTTGCTTTGGTAGTTCCTATGTCATGCTGTGTTGAAGCCTACATAGTGCATAATTCTTCTCATGATTCATGGTATGCACACATTTTACTGATATAACAACAATACAAAGTGTAACGTTAAATGACCCTTAAGTGATGCCATTTTAGTGTCTTCTGACTGACTGACAAATAACACACTATAGTATAATGGTGAGAATGGTTAAAACAGGTAACCTCACAGACAGCCGTTGGTTTCCTTTCGGGAAAATGACAAAATAAGTAGTTAATGGAAACAGAATAATTCGTTCGTTTCAATGTTTATAGTGTATAATAACTTGTTTGTTGATTTTAACGAAAATTTACTCGAGGACCTATCTGAGCTAGCCGTTCATAGTTTTTAAGTGATAGTCTAGAGGGAAGACAGCAGTTGACATCTCCCGTCGTCTGCCTGTCATGACATGATGGTTAAGACGCTTGTCTCGCAATCTATAAATTGCGGGTTTAAACTCCTGGCACTGAACATACTCGTCTTTTGAGCCGTGAGGGTATTATTATGTTACTATGAATCCTATTAAGTGTAATTCAACAGTTGGAGGTGTGCGGTATTGACTAGTCGCCCTTCTTCTAATCTATGACTACTAAATTAAGGACGGCTAGCGCTGATAGCCATTAAACAGCTTTTCGAGACATTCAGTACAAACCAATCCCCAGTTAATGTGTCAACCAGCTGCGTTGTGTGTAGAAGAGCAAGTGTAATTACATATTTACAATTGGATATTCCTTATGGATACGTAAATTATTTATATGTTATTTAAATTGGTGGGCTTCCTCTGTAATTACAGTAACGACAAGTGATGTATAGGAATGAATTAATTTAACGTTGGAACAATAAATTTCTCACACGACATTAGTTAACTCATTGAGCACGTAAATAAATGTCAGTAACTCCTATTCTAAAAAAACAAAAACTTATCAAACCTAACCGCCAACTTGTTTTTTGCTTGTTTAATCGTTAAGCTATAGCATGGGCTATCTGCATTGTGCCCATCAGGGTTATCGAGCACTGATTTTGAGGTAAGTTCCTTAGTGTATTGCTGAATTGTTTTACCTTTAAAATCAAGCTTGTATAGGTTTCCTTTTATAACCTTAAGAAATGCACACACTCACAGACAAACGGTTCCAGTGGTATTAAATATTTATTTCTTCAAAGAAAACAAAATCATTTGTAATTGGTGTAATTCTAACATTCAACATATCCGACTACATCCTCACTACCTGTACGAATCAGTTTTCACGAACTTTGACATATGTAAATACCATATGATACAAGATCCAGGGAGAAGTTTTTAATCACACGTCTCATCCACTTATGTAAGACTCGTTTGATGTCAACATTTTCTAAAGGTTAACCGATTACTGAATATGTGTACAATTTGTTTAGTTCTTTGAAGTTAAGCACAAAACTACACAATGGTCTTTCTGTGCTCTGCCCACACCAAGTATCGAAACCAGGTTTCTAGCGTAAGTCCGCAGACATGTCGTTGTGCCACACACACATGTATATATATATATATGAAGAAGTGTTTGAGAGAAGGGAGGAAAATGCTATAATTCTGAATCATTTATTCCGATTATGTTCTAAAGTATTAATTATGTCAAGAATAGCTACGAAATTTCAACTTTAACGTAATTCACTGTTTTAGAATATTTTCAACACTCTATTCTAATACTGAACTTATGTTTTCTTAAAGCTTTAGGACTTGCAGATGTTTTTAACTCGTGTTTGACTCATCATGTATGTTACTGATTCTACTTTTCTTGCCACTTTGATCAATGTACCCTATTACTTTGAAACTGCCTTTTGTCCTTCTACAAATAACATTCAAAACACGTACATAAAAGAAATTGGTAGGATTTGCTCCGTAATGTTTTTTTTTTTTTTTCCTTTAGGTCTATATTTTCACTCTTTAAGTTACTCAATACTTGCGATGCCATGGAAACTATATTTTAGAAACGAACAGTTAAACCACTGGAATCATCTCTGTGACAATCTTTCTTTGTTTTTATGAAATATGGTGTCTTAGAATAACTATTTTCGAAAAGAAATGTTGAATGTTATGGCTTGGTTTATGCACAAAACGAGAAACTGTTTATTTTCTGATACAGTCATGTAAGGCCTAGAAGAAGATCAAATTTTTACGGAATGGCTACAATTCTTTTCTCCTCACATCCAATCTCCTAACGTGTAATCCTATCGATTTATAAGGCGCGAAATATATTGCTAAAATTCATCGAATACGATCTTGTGGTTTTGCTATCTTTTTTAAGCCACTTGAAAATTCTTAAAACAGTGCGAACATATAATGCTTCAAAGAAAGACACCAACTTTTCGTCCTATTGATCGATTTTTTGGTCAGAGTTAAAAGTAAAAACTAGCAGTCTGTTTAAATAGATAACAATAACAGAAAACTCGTTTGGTTTACTTAAATCACCGAAGCCTGTGCTTAATTGGAGAAGAACCGTTGTGTTCAAGATCTTTGATACTCAGTTACTTATTACTAATTGAAATAAATTGGTTTTCTTGTGACTCACTTCTAGTTTACTCAAAACCGTTTCTAGGTTTTTACTGAGGGCTGGTTTTTGTTAACGTGTGATGCAACTTTTTATATTTTTAAATTTGTCAGTTCCTTATGCGTTAAATTGTTCGATGCGTTTTTAATCAGTGTTCTGTCCAGTGTCGTCAGTGTTTTCTACTTGGGTAATAAAAATAACAATGTGTTTAATAAGAATAGTAAAAAAAATTTCCCTATCCGTTAATAAATGGAAACCAAATCACTTGTGTTGGTGAACAATGTTCATGGTCTTCTCTCTTACATATGAAGCTAATCGTTTACAAATATAGCATAGATTACGGTGTCACCAATGACTTAGTAGAAAACGTAACTGCTTTAATGGAAAAAAGTACTTGAGATAAATACATGCGTAAGCTAGAATAACCAACCAAAGTAGGTAACTTATCAGTATGTAAAGCCTCAGTCATAATCAATTATACAGTTATGTATAAAATTAGATTTGTTTGTCTGGTTTTACACACAGTTATACGAGGAATATCTAGGCTAAAGGTTCGTAATTTTAATTGTTTGTTTCGAATTTCGCGCAAAGCTACATGAGGGCTATCTGCGCTAGTCGTCCCTAATTGAGCAATGTAAGACTAGATGGAAAGGAGCTAGTCAAAACCAACCATCGCTAACTCTTGGGCTACTCTTTCACTAACGAATAGTGGAAATAAGTAATAGTATAACTCCCTCACGCCTGAAAGGGAGAACATGCTTGGTGTGACGGGGATTTTACCCCACGATCCTCAGATTGCGAGTTAAGCGCTCTAACAACTTGGTTATGCAGGGCCCTCATAATTTTAAACTGACGGACAATAAGAAGAGAAGTTAACTAACACCATATTTCACCAACTCTTTAGCTATTCTTGTCTGACAGAACAATGGGACTTGAACGTTATTCTTGTAATGCACCAAAGTGCAGAATGTTAATTTTGTGGTGGTAACAGGGTGCGAACCAGAAACATCAACTCGTCAGTTCAGCACGATAATCGTTCCATAAAATTAATGGTAATACATACACCTATATTTGCTTCTCATAGAAACAGAAACAAACACTTGGAAACAGTAAGTTGCTTATGAAATACGATAAGAGAGAGAAGTAGTTATATTCTACTGAAGGACAGAAAATAAAATAAACAAATACTAATAACCAGAAATATTTTTTAAAAAAGCTATATTGTATATTTTTTAACAGTCAATGGTAGAACGTAAGTTTCTGTTTGTAGATGGTGTGGTTTTTCACCATATTCGAAACTCCTAAAGCGCAAGAATAAGGTACTTGGCTGTGTAGGACATGATTTAACCTACATCAGTACACCTAGATCCATATGGACCCCGACGATGAATACTTTTTATTGACCAGTTATATTTTTATGTAATTGTCACATTATTATCCTCTGATACAAAAATAGTAAAACTTTCAATAGCATAGTTTTTGTGAAGTTGCATGTAATATACAGATTTGGAGCTCTGTGTGTTCATCAAGCATTACAGTTTATCTGCATAATGTTATGAGAAGCCAGTATTCTAACTTATCAACATCTAAATCATAGCTTCAATATTATGATAATTAAATATAGTTTAACGTGTTCTGATGAAGGTTAAGGATCAGTTTACCACTAACCACCGTCACGCTGTGGTCATGCTATTTACTTTAATATTCCTTTTTTTTTCCTCTTATCCTTGTAATAATATCTTTGGACTTCATTTCGTTCCTTAACTGTCATTGGGCCTGACATAGCCAGATGGTTATGGCACTCGACGCGTAATAAGAGATTCTCGGCCTTGAATCTCTGTCATTTCAGACATGCTCACCCTTTCAGAAGTGGAGGCATTACGATGTGACAGTCATTCCCACTATTTGTTGGTAAAAGAGTAATCCAAGACTTGGCGGTGGGTAGTGATGACTAATTGCATTCCCTCTGGTTTTACACTGCTAAATTAGAGGCAGCTAGCGCAGATATCCCTCATGTAGCTTTACGTGAGATCCAGAAACAAATGAACTTGGACTTAACTGATATCCAATAATTATATATTTTTTTCGATCGTCGATATTTACACTACGCCAAATAGTCTACGCTTTCACCCTCATCTGACGGGGCAAGACGTCGAATATCTTCATAAATTTACCTTTCCTGTACGCAAATGTACATTCCTTTGGGTGCTTGATAGCACCTTCTCCTCAGAAGTGTCTCTTAATACTAATTTTTTGAGCAAATGATGCGTCATCATGATCAAACTCACATCTGCTACATTTATAACCCATCGGATTTTGTACTTTAATTTTACAAATTAAAGGTTAGAGATACCTAAAGAAAGACTTTTCTCAAAATACTGTATGAACAGCAATATATCTTAATATATATGTGTGTGTGTATGATTAACAAATTTTTATCTTCGTCGCTTTAATGCCTACAACACACTTCTCTGTTTCTATCTCGACAAAAAAAAAATATTCAGAGATTCTGGCTCTTTTTTTCCAGCTGTTCCTCTTATATTTTACCAAATGTCTGAGAATGGTGACTGTTCCATAGATGACACATACCTGCACGTGTAAGAACAGTTACCGTTAGATGATGATTAATTAACTGGCATATGTTATTATTAATGCTGATGGTTGTTGTTTGGTTGTTGTTAAACGCAAAGCTTCACAGTAAGCTATCTGTGCTTTGCCCACCAGATATTCATTGTTGTAAGCCTGCAGACATACCGCTGAGCCTCTGATAGAGGGCTCAAATCCTAAGAAATAGTAAACTGAGGCAATATCAAATCCCACGTTAAAACACAAAGGACTGGGACCTTTTATTCAGTGTTTAACATTCACCTTTAGTATGCCTTGAACAGTATGTTTATTACTTTAGAGTTAACGGGCTGGAAGCAAATGTTGTTTTTTTTCTTAGGACAGTTGCTAACTTCCTACATGATTCCTCACATGGCATAATTTCATTTTCTTTGGTAATCGCACACTAAATGGGTTTTAAAATGGAGTATTTTGATACTCTTGGAAGTAAAAACCGAAACACACCTTATTTACAGTGTAACAGATTTCGTAATTTAAGACTTGTGATGCTATAACGTCCAGGAAAACAGTTTAGAAAAATATATATGTAAAAACGGCTTGGTTGGGTTGAGAACATTTTTATGTAGAGGAGCAAACATACGTATTTTTCTCCACAAGTGAGTTTTCTCGTCATCACTGACTATTATTTCATCAGGAAAGCAGTTTATTTGAGTTTATGCCGACTGGGAACTGAGAATCCTGGACTGTGTAAGACAGTAACATTTTCATCATCTAATGTTATGTTAGTTTTCTCTTAGAGGTGCTCTTTACTGAAAATTTACTTGTGGTACTCTACAACTATAGTTTTATTGATGGTTATCTCCTGGTACTCTACAACTATAGTTTTATTGATGGTTATCTCCTGGTACTCTACAACTATAATTTTATTGATGGTACCTCCACGTTCAACACAACTATTATTTCACTGATAGTTACATCCTGGTACTACGCAGCAATTGTTTTAATGAGGGTTACTTTCAGATTCCACACAACTATTGTTTTATTGATGGTTACCTCCCGATAGTGTAAACGTTATTGTTTTTCGCTTATTTGATAGAAGAAATGGTTCGTCTTTGGATACCAAGTCTTTCTCACTATCTTATCTTTGTCTGTAACGTTAGGACAAATCTCTAAGTTTGAAAGACTTTTTAATATTTATGGATGAAAGAGCAGAATAAGCGCCTGAATTGGACCAATTGATTATTCCAACACAACAGTTTCGAAATTATACCTTGTAAGATAACGATTTAAAATTTCTACATCATGTATTTTGGGACCATGAAACGAAACATATTTTAAAATATGTAGAGTGAAATACACGAGATTATAAATAAAAGAAACAAGAGTGAACTCTGAATAATTTGTAGAAGTTTAAGTACTTAATGTTTGTCTTTACGTCTACATTAAGAACACAATTTTTACAACAAACTAATTAATATCACTCACTTCAAGACTGCTGTATTTAACAAAATGAAGTTAAGAGATAGAAACAGTAAAGTATATAGAAGTTATGGTGTTTCCGTATAGATAATGATGTTTGATATTGTTACAGTATACATATTGATGTTGGATACTGTTACTCTACATATATCGACGTTGAATACTGTTACAATGTAGATATTGATGTTGGATACTGTTACACTACATATATTGATGTTGGATTCTGTTACAGTGTAGATATTGATGTTGGATACTGTTACAAAATAGATATTGACATTTGATACTGTTACAGTATAGATATTGATGCTGGATACTGTTAAGTATATATATTGATGCTGGATACTGTTACAGTATAGATATTGATGCTGGATACTGTTACAGTATAGATATCGATGCTGGATACTGTTACAGTGTAGATATTGACGTTGATACCGTTACACTATAGACATTCATGTTTGATATCGTTACTGTATAGATATTTATGTCGGATGCTGTTACAGTACACATATCGACGTTTCATAGTGTTACAGTTTAGATATTAATGTTGGATACTGTTACAAAATAGATATTAACATTTGATACTGTTACAAAATAGATATTGACATTTGATACTGTTACAGTATAGATATTGATGCTGGATACTGTTAAGTATAGATATTGATGCTGGATACTGTTACAGTATAGATATTGATGCTGGATACTGTTACAGTGTAGATATTGACGTTGATACCGTTACACTATAGATATTCATATTTGATATCGTTACTGTATAGATATTGATGTTGGATGCTGTTAGAATACAGATATTTATGTCGGATGCTGTTACAGTACACATATCGACGTTTCACAGTGTTACAGTTTAGATATTAATGTTGGATACTGTTACAAAATAGATATTAACATTTGATACTGTTACAAAATAGATATTGACATTTGATACTGTTACAGTATAGATATTGATGCTGGATACTGTTAAGTATAGATATTGATGCTGGATACTGTTACAGCATAGATATTGATGCTGGATACTGTTACAGTATAGATATTGATGCTGGATACTGTTACAGTGTAGATATTGACGTTGATACCGTTACACTATAGATATTCATGTTTGATATCGTTACTGTATAGATATTGATGTTGGATGCTGTTAGAATATAGATATTTATGTCGGATGCTGTTACAGTACACATATCGACGTTTCACAGTGTTACAGTTTAGATATTAATGTTGGATACTGTTACAAAATAGATATTAACATTTGATACTGTTACACTATAGATATTGATGTTGGATACCGTTACACTATAGATATTCACGTTTGATACTGTTACAGTATAGATATTAATGTCGGAGACTGTTAGAATAGAGATATTGATGTTTGATGCTGTTATAGCATAGATACTGAGGTTTGATACTGTTACAGTATGGATATTGATGTTTGATACTCTTACAGTATAGATAATAATGTTGGATACTGTTACAGTATCATTATTGATTTTCATTCTGTTACAGTATAGTTATTGATGATGGATACTGTTACAGTATAGATATTGACGTTGGATAATGTAACAGTACAGATATTGATGTTTGATACTGTAATAGTGCAGATTTAGATTTTTGATACTGTTACAGTATAGATATTGATGTTTAATACTGTTACTGTATACATATTGACATTGATACTGTGACACTGTAGATATTCATTTTGGATACTGTTACAGTACAGATATGACGTTTCTTTCTGTTACACTATATATATATAGTAATGTTTGATACAGTTACTGTATAGATATTGATGTTGGATACTGTTTCAGTATAGCTATTGCTGTTTGACACTGTTACCTATAGATATTGTTATTTTATACTGTTAGAGTAAAAATATTGGTGTTCGATACTCTTACAGTATAGGTATTTATTTTGGATACTGTTACAGTAATGATATTAATGGTTGATATAGTTACAGCAAAGATATTAAGGTTTGATACTGTTAGAGTTTAGATATTAACCATTGATACCTGTACGGTATACCTATTCATGTTGGAAACTGTAACAGTATAGATGTTGATGTTTGACACTGATAATGTATAGGTATTGATATTGGATACTGCTACACTTGAGATATTGATGTTTGATACGATTACAGTATAGACATTGATGTTGGATACTGTTTCAGTATAGCTATTGATATTTGATACTGCTAAAGCATAGATATTAATGTTGGATACTGTTACAGGATAGGTTTTACATTTCATACTATTACTGTACATATATTGATGTTGGATACTGTTACAGTATAGATATCGACGTTTCATAGTGTTAGAGTTTAGATATTAATGTTGGATACTGTCATAGTAAAAGTGTTGATGTTGTATACTGTTACAAAATAGATATTGACATTTAATACTGTTAAAGTATAGATAATGACTTTGATACTGTTACACTATAAATATTGATGTTGGATACCGTTACACTATAAATATTCATGTTTGATGTTGTCACAGAATAGATATTAATGTCGGATACTGTTAAAATATAGATATTGATGTTTGATACTGTTACAGCATAGTTATTGACGTTTGATACTGTCACAGTATAGATACTGACCTTGGATACTGATACAGTATAGATACTGATGTTGCATACTGTTACAGTATGGATATTGACGTCTGATACTTTTACTATATAGATATTGACGTTCGATACTGTTACTGTATATATATTGATGTTGGATAGTGTCACAGCATATATGTTGACGTTTTATGCTGTAACAATATAGGTATTGATGTTGGGTACTATAACAGTATAGATATATAATGTTTGATACTGTTACTGTATAGATATTGATGTTGGATACTAATCTGTAAATGTTCTTTCATTAGTAAAGATATTTTAGAATTACGTAGATCACAACTTGTCTGTACATGTTCTTTCATTAGTAGTAATGTTTAAGACATCAGTGGATCATAAGTAGTTTATAAATGTTCATTTCTTAGTAAAGAGATTTTATATTTCAGTAGATCATAACTAGTCTGCACTCGTTCTTTCATCAGTAGAGAGGTTTTACATTTCTGTAGATCAAAACTAGCCTATACATGTTCTTTCTTTAGTAGATAGATTTTCGTCTTTCATAGATCATAACTAGTTTGTACATTTTCCTTCATTAATAAAGACGTTTTAGAATTCAGTAGATCATAACTAGTCTGTACATATTCTTCCATTATTAAGAGCTTTTAGAGATCAGTAGATCATAATTAGTCTAAAAATGTTCTTTTTTTAGTAATGAGGTTTTAGACTTCAGCAGATCAGATCCAGTCTCTACTAATGAACGAACATTTAGAGACCAGTTATGATCTAAGGAAGTCTAAAACCTTTTTCGTGATGAAAAAACATGTACAGACTAGTTCTGATTTACAGAAATCTAAAACCTTTTTACTAATGAACAAACATGTGTAGACTAGTTATGATATTCTGAATTCTAAGCCCTCTCTACTAATAAAAGAACATTTATAGACTAGTTATGATCTACTGACGTCTAAAAGCTCTTAATAATGAAAGAATATGTACAGACTAGTTATAATCTACTGAAGTCTAAAACGTCTTTACTAATGAAGGAAAATGTACAGGCTGGTTATGATCTATGGAAGACGAAAATCTTCTAATGATAGCCTGTACATGTTCCTTGATTAGTAAAAACGTTTTAGACTTCAGTAGATCATAACAAGTTTGTACTTGTTCTTTCATTAGTAACGAGGTTTTAGACTTCAGTAGATCATAACAAGTTTGTACTTGTTCTTTTATTAGTAACGAGGTTTTAGACTTCAGTAGATCATAACAAGTTTGTACTTGTTCTTTCATTAGTAACGAGGTTTTAGACTTCAGTAGATCATAACAAGTTTGTACTTGTTCTTTCATTAGTAACGAGATTTTAGACTTCAGTAGATCATAACTTGTTTGTACATGTTCTTTCATTAGTAACGAGATTTTAGACTTTAGTAGATCATAACTAGTTTGTACATGTTCTTTCATTAGTAACGAGGTTTTAGACTTCAGTAAATCATAACTAGTTTGTACATGTTCTTTCATTAGTAACGAGATTTTAGACTTCAGTAGATCATAACTAGTTTGTACTTGTTCTTTCATTAGTAACGAGATTTTAGACTTCAGTAGATCATAACTAGTTTGTACATGTTCTTTCATTAGTAACGAGATTTTAGACTTTAGTAGATCATAACTAGTTTGTACATGTTCTTTCATTAGTAACGAGGTTTTAGACTTCAGTAGATCATAACTAGTTTGTACTTGTTCTTTCATTAGTAACGAGATTTTAGACTTCAGTAGATCATAACTAGTTTGTACTTGTTCTTTCATTAGTAACGAGATTTTAGACTTCAGTAGATCATAACTAGTTTGTACATGTTCTTTCATTAGTAACGAGGTTTTAGACTTCAGTAGATCATAACTAGTTTGTACATGTTCTTTCATTAGTAACGAGATTTTAGACTTCAGTAAATCATAACTAGTTTGTACATGTTCTTTCATTAGTAACGAGATTTTAGACTTCAGTAGATCATAACTAGTTTGTACTTGTTCTTTCATTAGTAACGAGATTTTAGACTTCAGTAGATCATAACTAGTTTGTACATGTTCTTTCATTAGTAACGAGATTTTAGACTTTAGTAGATCATAACTAGTTTGTACATGTTCTTTCATTAGTAACGAGGTTTTAGACTTCAGTAGATCATAACTAGTTTGTACTTGTTCTTTCATTAGTAACGAGATTTTAGACTTCAGTAGATCATAACTAGTTTGTACTTGTTCTTTCATTAGTAACGAGATTTTAGACTTCAGTAGATCATAACTAGTTTGTACATGTTCTTTCATTAGTAACGAGATTTTAGACTTTAGTAGATCATAACTAGTTTGTACATGTTCTTTCATTTGTAACGAGGTTTTAGACTTCAGTAGATCATAACTAGTTTGTACTTGTTCTTTCATTAGTAACGAGATTTTAGACTTCAGTAGATCATAACTAGTTTGTACTTGTTCTTTCATTAGTAACGAGATTTTAGACTTCAGTAGATCATAACTAGTTTGTACATGTTCTTTCATTAGTAACGAGATTTTAGACTTTAGTAGATCATAACTAGTTTGTACATGTTCTTTCATTAGTAACGAGATTTTAGACTTCGGTAGATCATAACTAGTTTGTACATGTTCTTTCATTAGTAACGAGGTTTTAGACTTCAGTAAATCATAACTAGTTTGTACATGTTCTTTCATTAGTAACGAGATTTTAGACTTTAGTAGATCATAACTAGTTTGTACATGTTCTTTCATTAGTAACGAGGTTTTAGACTTCAGTAAATCATAACTAGTTTGTACATGTTCTTTCATTAGTAACGAGATTTTAGACTTTAGTAGATCATAACTAGTTTGTACATGTTCTTTCATTAGTAACGAGGTTTTAGACTTCAGTAAATCATAACTAGTTTGTACATGTTCTTTCATTAGTAACGAGATTTTAGACTTTAGTAGATCATAACTAGTTTGTACATGTTCTTTCATTAGTAACGAGGTTTTAGACTTCAGTAAATCATAACTAGTTTGTACATGTTCTTTCATTAGTAACGAGATTTTAGACTTTAGTAGATCATAACTAGTTTGTACTTGTTCTTTCATTAGTAACGAGTTCTTTCATTTGTTTTTAGACTTCAGTAGATCATAACTAGTTTGTACATGTTCTTTCATTAGTAACGAGATTTTAGACTTTAGTAGATCATAACTAGTTTGTACATGTTCTTTCATTAGTAACGAGGTTTTAGACTTCAGTAAATCATAACTAGTTTGTACATGTTCTTTCATTAGTAACGAGATTTTAGACTTTAGTAGATCATAACTAGTTTGTACATGTTCTTTCATTAGTAACGAGGTTTTAGACTTCAGTAAATCATAACTAGTTTGTACTTGTTCTTTCATTAGTAACGAGGTTTTAGACTTCAATAGATCATAACTAGTTTGTACTTGTTCTTTCATTAGTAACGAGGTTTTAGACTTCAGTAAATCATAACTAGTTTGTACTTGTTCTTTCATTAGTAACGAGGTTTTAGACTTCAATAGATCATAACTAGTTTGTACTTGTTCTTTCATTAGTAACGAGGTTTTAGACTTCAGTAGATCATAACTAGTTTGTACATGTTCTTTCTTCACCTGAGTATTTTAATATATTTCCTTAAAGTTCTATTTGTGTTTGTAAACACCAGTGTCAAAGCTAATTCTTTATTCTCGTTAGAAACTTCCTTGACTTAATTACTTGTGTACTTTACTCACGACTCTATACTTGAATTAAATACACTTTTATTTGTAACTGGATTTAATGTCGAACTCCAAACTTGTTAGCCTTTACTGTCTCCTGATAAATTTGTAATAAGGATAAATAATGGTATTAAGGATGAGTTTTATATATGTATTATAATTATTAAACGTAGAAATGTAAATTTGTTATAAAGTTTTCTGGAGGGCTACTTGTACAAAATCATCCCTGATTCTTGAATTAATAGACTAGAGTGATCTAAGGGAATAATTATAAACTGTTCGGCACTGTAGGTCAGTTGGAATTATATTTCTATAAATATCGATTTGTTATTGATTTCTTTCAGTTTTCTCGGTGATGATCTGGCACGGGGAGAAGTCATTGTAGAGACTATCAAGGATTCCTTATGGGACTGGTGAGAAGACCGTATGAGATTTAGTTGACTCAAAAGATGATTGAGTTGTTTGATGTCAGAATTTTACGAAATAACACTTACCAATGTGAATACCAAAAAGAGATAAACATTCACGCTTGTATATATATATATATACACCAACACACACTAGAGTATTGCCTATCAAAAATGACGGGGCAAGCATTACCACCCCGACCCCATAGTACACCCAAACGTCACATTTCATACATAATTGAAATAACTAAACATTTTTAGAAAATCAAGTCTAATCAACAGGATTGTAGCAAAAGTTGTCAAGCAGTCAAATGTTAGTAAATTCTTTTGTGATTCAATCACCATTAAGATTTTCATGACATGCTTGTTGGTATTTTTCTTAATAAGTATAAACTAAGTATTAAGTATTTTAACAAACTATGATGTAATTTGATTTTATTGTTCCTGAAAATGTTTCTAAAAGCTTTATTTTACAAAATTGATACTTTAGTTAAGTATGTAGTCCAGCAACAAACTGGTTATTTTATGAGGATAAGATCTGGACTTAGTGGCAGCTATTCAATTCACTGAAGAACGTCTGAACTTTTATTATTTACCTAATAAACTTAACATTTCTTTGAAGATTGTTATAGACTCATTGTTATCTTGAAGTTCATCCCAAAAGACTAATTTCCAGAGGATACAACATGATGAATTAACAAGTATAATCTCTATAATGACCGAATATTCTATCAGTTGCAAGAATAGGGTCTACAGTATATAAAGGTTTTGAATTCCAAACATTTATAAAGCGTATTGCATCCTGTACTGTTTACATAAGACACTCTTTCTGGAATATTTTATTGACTCTTTGGCGAATATATACACAATGGTAGGAACCTAATATAGATTTGTCTGTCCTTAAGCATCCATTCCATTGTTCCAAACACTAAACCTTATTTCGTAATAATAGAGTCTGTTTGCACAATAAAGACGCCTTTGCTGCTAACGTTCTCTACTATACTTTTTGACACTTCACCAATAGGTGGCTTGTTAACGTCATCAGCAAGGTTTCTCACAGTTTCCTTCAATTTACAAGGAAATTAACTTTTAGGTGTATAACATCTTTTTCTCTTTCTTGATCCCTGTCTTCATTTGATGCTAAAGGATTGAGATTCGTTGTATCTGTTCAATTTGTACACCACAATACTTGGCGAACAAGCAAAATCTCTTGTAAATTTTAAACACTTTAGAGTCATGTAAATATTTTAATCGCTTTTCTGTTGTTTTTTTTTTAATTTCACGATGGAGAATCGAAACTGCAACTCCCGTGTTACCAGCCGAGCATCCACTAACCATCGTGGCCATGTCGGGGGATATTTTACTCTGTCCTAAGATGTTAATTCTCTCTATTTGGTATCTTAATAATAATATCTCAAGGTAATAACTGCACTGGATTATTTTTATGAAAACAGCTATCACTTGCATGTCTAGACAAAAAACTTAAGATGTTAAAATCTGAAACTTTTTGCCAGTGATGACTGATGCAAAATTACAGTAAATCGAAAATGTGAATGTTGTACCACTTTGAAATTGAATTAGACAATTTAAACAAGTTTAAATATTATGCTGCTGTAAATTATTTTATGTAAATTGAATACAGAATATATTAAAGGTGTTGATATAAATAAGGATATTAACAATTTCCTATTTCGATTCTACTTCCATCACTTTAAATTAGAATTGTTTGATTTGAACGGTAGAACGACCCAGATCTATAGAAAAAATGTGGTTTTCTGTTAGAAATGTATAGTTCTGTATATTCCTTGAAAGTTAGTATTAAATGATGAACCAAATCTATATTTCGAAACAATAATACAGACAGTCTAATAGGAGTTTAGGTAACCTGTAGCTCCTTATCTTCTTTAATTTCAGACTCGACATGAGGTATTCTCTCCTGGAGGATGTGTTGGTGACTAACAAGGTTGTCAAAATCACTGTTCAAATTTCATCTTACTGCAACTAAAGTTCAGGTATCCATTTCCAAAGTAAGCAAAGTATGGATGTGCTTTACAACAAACTAAATCATTTCATGGCTTTGGATAAAAACAGTAAAGATGGAGAATTCGACCATCTGTTTAAAACAACAACAGAACAACAAAAACCCGATCATAATCTTTCTTTAGTAGATAAGTTTTGATCTCTTTTATTTTGTTTGTTGGTTTTAGCACAAAGCAACACAATCAGTTTTCTGTATTATTTACGACAGAAGGAAGTGTTGCAGTAAAAACTATCATTAGACTTTCATACAAATGCTCTTTATGATTATTACTACTAAACGTATAATTGTATACCAGCCTTTAATTACCAGATCAATATTTATAATATTACATTAACTAGAATGCATTATTAATAACGACAAGTTGAAAATATGGTTCACTAATGATCATCTTCTATGTACGTTCTAATCTGTATATTATTAGGAATGGTACACTGAATATTATGCCTTATGTCAGGTTTCAGTAACCACTTTCACTAGTATCACTGGCCCCAATTTTATTTTGATGGATAAGAACACTCAGATTCAGGACAATGTCTCACCTCCATGAATACTGAGTCTCACTTTAAAACAAACTAACTCTTGATGTTGCATACTCATTCGTAAATACAAAGTTTTGCACACACAAAAAATGTCTTCGTTACAAACACATCAGATTTCACTTGTGTAAACTCTTAAACTTTCTAAATAAATTTAAACATTAATGAAGTTTAAATTTGCAGGTCTTGTAATATTCACAGAGTTAACTACTCATCATTACTAAATGGTATTAAGTATCCAAGACTTTCGTGGATTTTTCCTTTATTTATATTTAACGTTAGTGAGGAAGAGAGAACTTCACAACTAGTTCACCACAACAACTATGATGGTATAGTTCCATGTTGTTGATATATTTAAGTTATTTCAGGTTGTTAATTATGAGTACAGGGATACATCAAGTACTGTACATTATCTAATATTATCCACATTACAATAGATCGACTTTTAAAATGAGAAACGTTCTTTGATTTGTTTTATTTTTACTCCCTTTAAACATTTTAAAACATAAACATTTATTTGATATTGACAGATTTATTTACGTTCTTCTATTTATACTGTTATTTCATAAAACACATTCATAATTAGGACTGGGCCCAGCATGGCCAAGCGTGTTAAGGCGTGCGACTCGTAATCTGAAGGTCGCGAGTTCGCATCCCCGTCGCGCCAAACATGCTCGCCCTTTCAGCCGTGGGGGGCGTTATAATGTGACGGTCAATCCCACTATTCGTTGGTAAAAGAGTAGCCCAAGAGTTGGCGGTGGGTGATGATGACTAGCTGCTTTCCCTCTAGTCTTACACTACTAAATTAAGGAGGGCTAGTACAGATAGCCCTCGAGTAGCTTTGTACGAAATTCAAAAACAAACAATTATCAGCACTGATTTTTATTACTTAGTTTATTTGTAATTAATAGTTCGATTTTTGTATTTAGTACACTTATAATACTTTATTTCTCTTTAAACAGGTTTTTTATTGTCGATGTTATTGTACTCGTGTTTCGTTATCAATATTATTTTTTATAAATATAAAACAAAGTTATAAGGTATATATATTATACGAAAAGTGTTTCATGTATTGATTTTAACTGAATAAAAATCAGACAATATTGAATTATTTTTTTTAAATTGTCTTTTAATCTTCCTCGCAACTTAAGGGTAAACATGACATTTTCTGAAATTCGAATGTTCGACAACTTTTTATTAGTATGCTATCCACCAGTTTACAAATTAGGGGAGACAAAACTAATTCATAAACGCCATATTCTACTTTCACAACAATCGGCAACAGCAAGAATTTCATAACAAACTTCTAAATATTTTCGTATTAAACCCCCAGGGGCTCAGCGGTATGTCTGTGGACCTACAACACTGAAAACCGGGTTTCGATACAGGTGGTGGTGGGCAGAACACAGTTAGCTCATTATGTACGTTTGTGCTTAATTCAAAACAACAACAATCTTCGTATTATTTTCCCAATCATTTCAGGTTTTTAAAGTTACAGTGAATAATTATTTGTTAACAAAATGTTTGCATTTTCCTAATGAATTATTTTACTGTAAATGAAAGACAGTTTTCTATTTGTGAAATGATTAGAACGTTTTTCAGTGATTTTACGCACCTCAGTCATTTTAAGGACCTCAGAAGACACTGTCACTAAATTCCATTAAATACATTTAAATTGTTCGATACATCGCAAAAATATGAGTCGATGGAAGATAAACATAGAACGATTCTAAAATTGTCTCGGTGAATGCGCATTTGAAACACAACAATGAAAAACAACAAAAACTCCTCTTTATAAAGTATTTCGAAACTTTCTCATAGTGTAAGTACTTTGTAGGACAAAAATTGTATGAAGTGAGTTCAGTAGAAAGCTTAATTTATAAAAATTCGTTTAATTAAATTAAAACAAAGAAATATAATTTATTTAAATATCGTTAATTACACAGACTTTAAGAAAGGGGTAAATCAGTTTATTTCGCATAACACAAATAACATACAGTTTAAATCGAAAGAATTTAGTTTTAAGTCAATTAAAAATCAACTTTCACATAATTTTAGTGTACGTATGTGTGTATTTTTTATAGCAAATCCTCATTGGGCTATCTCTTGAGTTCACCAAGGGGAATCGAACTCTTGATTTTAGCGCTGTAAATCCTTACCGCTAGTACAGCGGTAAACAAACTATTTAATTATGACAAAAGCAATAACGTTTATCTTAACTATTCCAAAGAAAGGTTTACAATTGCACTACCTTAATGTTAAATCCTCGCCTTAACATGTGTGTTTACTTTACGATTCCTTTTTGTTACTATAACTTATATATTCAGCAACCGAAGTAGTGAAAATCCGTATAAAATACAAAAAAATCGATTTGTTATAGCAATTTAACAATGGGACCCCATAATGATAAAAAAACCTCAGAAGTAGATAAAAAAGCATGGAATCGGAGGCCCTTTCATGTGCGGGCCCTCGGGCAATTGCTCAGTTTGTCCAGTAGGTAGGCCTGCCTATGCATTGGTTGAATAATTTTCCAGTAACAAGGTATATCAAGAGTAGTTATGATACAAGTACAGTAAAACTGGCATGTTATTAAAGAAACGAAAATCGTTAATAGTGCACGAAGCACACGATTAATTATATTACATTATTTGTTTAGGGTTTGTTTCATTAACCCTAATGTTTAAATTATAATATGTATATATATAACCTAAAAACAAGCCGTGCAGCAATATAATTACTATAATAAGCTCGCTAAGTTAAATTATAGTCTCAAAATGTATCATTAGCTCAGGCCATTTCATTTAACTTCATAAGAATTGAACAATGTAACTGAAAAGTCCAGCACTGTCAGGAACAAATAACATACATTGAATATATTTTAGGAAAATTAATAGTGATAAAATTATGTAAGCAAAATCAAAAGGAAAGACTGCGTTAAAAACAGCTAATCAGTGTTAATTTTCTATAAGTATATATATATATATATAATATCTGTACTATTACTGTCTTGTTTTTACTATACGTACATTTTATATTAAAATCTATTTTGCATTGTTAGTTTAGCACATAGATTGAGCACTAACCTAAATGACTTGATATACTAACTGCTGTGGCACCATACGTTTCTATATCGCTGCAGTAAATGTAAATTAAGATTTGATCGTTTCAAACAAAATTGTCCAAGGTCTGACAATTTGTCCAATAAATTAAGTTGCATACATTCGAAATCAATCTTGTTGATGAAATCGGGTTTCTTTAA
This sequence comes from Tachypleus tridentatus, assembly GCF_004210375.1. Classification (NCBI taxonomy): domain Eukaryota; kingdom Metazoa; phylum Arthropoda; class Merostomata; order Xiphosura; family Limulidae; genus Tachypleus; species Tachypleus tridentatus. The sequence continues at coordinate 93,483,906 of NC_134836.1, forward strand.
ATTGTTTCTCTTCAAATTATCATATACTGTTTCTGTGTTATTAAATTTTAATATATTAAATAACACATTTTAAAGATTTTCCTGCCTGAAAAACACCAACTTCAGAGAGTTGTTCTAGACCAGACATGGCCAGGTGGTTAAGGAACTTGACTTGTACTCCGAAGGTCGTGGGTTTGAATCCCCGTTACATCAAACATGCTCACCCTTTCAGCTGTGGGAACGTTATAATTTGATAATTAATCCCACTATTCCTTGGTAAAAGAGTAGCCCAAGAGTTGGTTGTGAGGGGAGATGACTAATTGCCTTCCCTCTGGTCTTAAACTGCAAAATTAGGGACGACTAGCGCAGATAGTCCTCGTGTATTTTCGCGCGAAATTTAAAACAAACTTGTAACTAGGTATAGTTTCGAATTAGAGCACAAATAAAACAAGATAAAGGGAATAATTTCTGCTCAGAATTAAATGATAAAACTGACACAGGAAAATTCTGGACACATCTTAGACGACTGACCAACGACAATTCAGCGGCAAAGAAATATCCTCCACTTGAACACAATAATAAAGAGAAAGTCGAAGCTTTCAAAGACCAACTACAGAACACATTTAAAACACATACTGATCCAGATATGAATACTTATTTTTACATCAAAGTCACAAATTATATACTAAACTATAAAGAACAATTTAAACCAACTTTCCCGACATGTATATTTGAGAAAAACACAAACTACGAAGACACGAACCTAACTAAAAAAATATTCATACATGAACTTCTTAAAGCAATAAAAACACAAAAAGCAAATCGGCAGGTGAAGATGAGATACAAGTCATCCTTATGAAAAGGGCACTTTGAAATTGTTTAACCACCTAAAAACACTTTTTAAATTATCACTATCCTCAGGATACTACCAGTTTCTTGGAAGCATGCTAATATATTAATGTTCCATAAGGAAGGAAATCCAGTAAATAAACCTAATAACTACTGACCAATCAGCCTGTCCAGCTGTGTAGGCAAAATTCTTGAGAGAATAATCAGTAACAGACTCTCCACATTCTTGGAGATAACATCAAAATTACTAGAAGAACAAAATGGATTCAGGAAATTTAGACAAACAACCGACCGCATGTCAGACTAACTGAAGAGATAATAGATAGCTTTAACAAAAAACAATGCACTGTCGCTTGATTTCTTGACGTTGAGAAAGCATTTGATACCATATGACACAATGGTCTACGGTTCTGTATGAATGAAATGGGACTACTGCGTGGAATTATTCGCTGATTATTTATCTTTTTGGAAAATAGAAAATGTAGAGGGAACCTTTTCTGAGTACTTTACTCCAGAAGCTGGTGTACCACAAGGAGGGGTGGTAAGCCCTATACTGTTCATCATGTATGTAAACAATTTGCCATTTAAGGATCCTAATCATGGATTCTCTTCACAGTTCGCTGATGATGTGGCAGTCTGGAAAAGTGCCATAACACCAACAATAGCAGCCACAAAGATACAACCACAACTAAATAGAATAAGCAAATACAGTAAAAAATGTAGAACAAAAATAAATACAGCAAAAACACAACTTGTCTTTACAAAGCTAACAAAATACAAAAAACAAAAACTACAGCCTGAAATATATATGAGTGGAACACTACTTCAGACTGTCACATAGGCAAAGTTTCAAGGTCTAACCTATAACTCAATATTAACATTGATTAATCATGTAAATGAAATAAAAAATAAAGTCGGACGAAGAACCAACTATGTTAGGAGTGTAACTGACAAGAATAGTGGAGCATCAACAGACAATATACTAAAAATCTACAAAACATACATTATACCAGTAATCGGCTATGCAGCTCCAGCATGGATAACTGTAAGTGACAAAAGAATTTAAACCAAACTACAAACAATCCAAACCACACTTCTCACAACAGCATACAGAGTTCCTAGAGCAACATCATCTAAGTTCGTACACAAATATTTAAACATACCAACCATACCAGATAGACTCCTACATAGTGTACAATGACGTATTTTGATAAAAACTGGATGAAAAATTAATTATTATGCGAACTAGGCCTCATACATGATGAAGATGGTCCTAAACACGTCTACCCGATCAACATATATTTTGAACATAAAAATAAATAAATGAAAAAAATATATATATAGAGAGAGAGGGTGAAAAAAAAAAAAAAGGCTACCATCAAACTTGACTGATAGGGCAAAAGAATATCTGTAAATGTATACCAGTACATGGACATTGCACTGAAAAGGGTCGGAGCAATTTAGCCCGCTCTGACCCTAAAGGAACCTGACCCTCCAGAGTATATATATATATGATACCCAAAACCAGAGAGAGAGAGAGTTTCGAATCGATAGAACTAGGTAATTTTCATGAGGAACTTCACTTTTGATAATTACTGAGATGAATCTAATTATAAATCGTAATATAAAGTAAACATCCAAATTTTTAGATGAAGCTCATGCATCCTGTGCCCTTTGGTAGCGACGCCCTGGGTGTTTAAAGTGAAATCTCGTATTGGGTCGTAAAAAGTAGTGTAGTTACAATTATTAACATTCTAATTGTTACTAGTATTAAATCCATTACTAAGTTAGCAAGCAAGCTTCTACTGCCTGGGCGTTATTTACCATAAAGTTTCTAAATATATAATTAAAGATAACGCTTGATATTATACTTTTGTTTCTTATAAATGCAAGCACATTGTTTTTGTGGTTTTTTAAATTTCGCTACACGAGGGATATCTGCGCCAGCCGTCCATAATTTAGTAATATAAAACTAGAGGGAAAGCAACTAGTCATTACCACCCAACGTCAACTCTTGGGCTACTCTTTTACCAATGAATAGTGAGATTGACCGTCAAATATGACGGTTATAATAATAACGTATTCACGGTGTGACGGAGGTTCAAACCCTCGACCCTCCAGTTTCTTAACCTCCTGGCCGTGCCAGGCCTTATTGAAGAGAATGAATAAATATAGTTATGAATACTTATATATTTATATTAAAAGTTACACAGTGTGCGTATGAAACACGATTGGTATCATCATAATTGTGTTTATTTGTAAATTGAGCACAAAGCTACACAATAAGCCAACTGTGCTCTGCCCACCACTGGTACCGAAACATGGTTGCTAGCATGGTAAGTCCGCAAATATAATGCTATGCTGGGGGAGGGGCGTTATCTTTATAGTTCTTCAAAAGTATCAGGTGGGCATTTACTGAGCTACACATAGTCAAGTATCATACCAAAATCATAATTTTTCCACTTAAGTAATTGTCTAAGCAGTATCTACTCATATATTTGTTTTCAATTGTCCCCCCATTAGGGACTTACAACGCAAAAATCTGGTGTTCGATTTCCCGTATTGAGCAGAGCGTAGATAGTCTGATACGCAGTTTTGTGCTAAAACAAACACTAAATATCGTTTTCATCTTCAGACTTCATTGTGAACAATTTTAGAGAGAAAGAAAGCTACCATTTAATTTAGATACAATTCCAGTGTTGTATAACAATCTCATTACTCTCTGTATTGATAACTATAACACATGAAGGGTTCGACAAGTTAATAGAGCAACTAATATACTGCTCAAAAAATTAAAGGAACAGGTACATATTTCAGTATATTTTTGTCATAACTAAATTTATGTATGAAAAACATATCCGTTCGTCTACAAGTGTATGTTTTACGCTTGCGACTGACGTTTGAAGCAACTCAAACGAAACTCACCTCACTCAAAGAGAATACAACTCAAGGTACCCGATATAAGGCTGTTACGTGAAACCATGCATTTCTCATCAATTTTTGAAACAAACACCAACATAGATCTTTTGCAGCTCGTCTTGTCAGTATGTATGTATGTACCCAAGCAGTCAGGCGCCATCCGACAGAGAGCGAGGTGGTCAGGACGGTCCAAATGCTGGAGGATGGCTGGACCCAAAAAAAGGTGGCACAGCGCATCGGTGTGTCACCAAGCGTTATCAATCGACTTTGGCGACGCTACCAGGAGACGAGGTCAAAGCTGTCATCGTTGCCAACAGCCAGAGAGGACCGCTACATTGCGATTACCGCTCTGCGGGACAGGTTAGCTACGGTTTGGTCAGTGCAAAATGACCTTCAGCATTTCACTGGAAGCTGTTTGTCGAACCAAACGGTTCACAATCGTCTGCATGAAGGACGTCTAAGAGTCGGACGGTCTGCAAGAGGTGTTATTCTGACAGCACGACACCGTGCAGCCAGACTGGAGTTTGCTCGCCAGCACCAGGACTAGGAACTTCGTCAATGAGCCATCGTGCTGTGGACAGACAAGAGCAGATTCACTGCGTCTTGTGATGATGGACGTGAGAGAGTGTGGAGATGCCAAGGAGCGCGATTTTCCGCCAGTAACTATGTGGAATTCGACGCTTATGGAGGAGGTTCCGTAATGGTCTGGGTAGGCATATGCTTGGGTGGCCGCAATGATTAATTCACACTCGGCAGGGTTTCATTTTCATGCAGGTTAACGCGCGCGCGAGCCCATATCGCCAGACTGTCTATGGACTTCCTTGACGAGGAAGGATTAGAGACTTTTGAGTAACCCGCCAGATCTCCAGATTTAAATCCGATTGAACATTGTTGGGATATGTTGTCAAGGCGTGTTAGTGAACACCAGCACTTTCCTCAGAATGTACAGGAACTCCAACAAATCCTGGTAGACGAATTGGCTGCCATACCCCAAGATAGACTGATTCGAAGTGTGCCAAATCGGTGTCAGGAGTGTGCCACTGCCCATAGAAGTCACACTAGATTTTGAATGTTTCAAACATTTCTTGAACAAACGCATGTAGACTATTTGAAGTACTGTTTCATGTGGGATATCGGTTTTAGTGATATTGGTCATTTAAAAAAAAATATTTCTACATGTGTTACCATTCATCACACATTAAAAAAATTATACAGATGGAACTGAAATGAGGCAAATTACCTAAAAAAATAAAAATACTTTCACACTTGAAACACGAAGATAAATTATATAAGAAAACCTATTTGTTCCTATAATTTTGCCTTTAATTTTAACGAATAGTGGGATTGACCGTCACATTATAACACCCTCACGGCTGGGAAGGCGAGCATGTTTGGTGCGACCGGGATTCGAACCCGCGACCCTCGGAGTAGGAGTCGAACGCCTTAACATACTTGTTCATGCCGGGCCTTGTCAAGCATTAGAATCATGATAGTGTTTTTGTCTCTAAACTTTTATTTACGACAAATAAGTAAAAACTTCTTTAGGTCTCATGGTTCTCTAGAAAACACCATTACCATTTCTATAACCATTCCAATCCTTTAAAGCCTAGCATGGCCAAGTGGTTAGGGCGCTTGACTCATAATCTGAGAGTCGCAAGTTCGAATCTCTATCACAACAAATAAGCTTATCCTTTCAACCGTGGAGGCGTTATAAAGTAATGATCAATCCCACTATTCGTTGGTAAAAGAGTAGCCCAAGAGTTGGCGGAGGGTGGTGATGACTAACTGCCGTCCCTCTAGTCTTACACTGCTAAATTAGGGACGGCTAACGCAGATAGTCCTCGTGTAGATTTGTGCGAAATTCATAACAAACAAATGATCCTTGGGTGATACTGATGTCTTGGGAGACTAAATTCAGAGACTTAAAATCAAGCTATATATATGAGTAATACTTATCAGTTTTATTTAATAGTCAGTGTGTGTGTTTTCTTATAGCAAAGTCACAACGGGTTATTTGCTGCGCCCACTGAGGAAAATCGAACCTCTGATTTTAGGATTGCAAATCCGTAGACTGTAGCAGCGAGGAACTAATAGTCAATGAGCAACAGAGTATAATGATTATTTTTGGTTTTTTGAACAGATCAAAGGCGTAAGAAAGTTTATTTTTCTTACTTATCAGGCTAACACAACTGAAACGTTTTTTTTCAAATAAAAACATCTTATTAACAACCAAGACAATGTTGTATCAAAAATACGAATATACCTTTTAACATTATAGTGATATTGTATGGTAGTGACTGTATTCAGTGTTATTGATAAACGTTTTACTGGTTACTTTTTATGATTCAATGTTAGAAATAAAAATCTAATAAGAGTAAACAAAACATTTCATTTTATTCGAAGTCGGCATCCAAATGCAGTAAGTAGTTGAATTATATCATAATGAATTGCTGAGAGATGATATTGTGTGTATTATAACACTCGAACAACTCCACTGTACGTGAATGTCTGCTTCCTAGGCTGCGTTTAATCAAAGCAAATGCGCCAGAAGTCCGTTAAGACGGAACGAGGAAACTTGACATATATGCAGTTCAGTGAAGTTCCCATGACTTCAATGCACCAGGAAACTTGTTTCGTGAAAAGAACCACTTCCCTAGAGTTCTGTCTGGAAGCCGGAGAACATACGTTTCGTAATTTTTTGCGAACTTCAAATAATGTTTGTGATCTTATTATCGGTACCAGGAGATTACCCTGCTTTATTGTAACACTTCTTTTTAACAGAATGTTCCTCTTCATAATTATAACTGAAGACTGCGATTGTAAAATCCATTGCTTTCCAAGCGTTCTGCTGTCTAGGTTGTGGGTTTCCAGTCAAGGGTCTCGTCTTCGAAATGCTGTGTTATTTCGCTTAACGCCGTACAATAATGTTGATGTATGAATATTTCTTTTCGGAAAGATTTTCTATATACATATAGTTAGTTATACGTTCATCCATGGTTGCATGGCATTGTTGAAAATTGAAGAAAATTTTCTGTGAATCAACTAAATATGTATACTTTAATGTGTCGCCCGTGGCGCCACGGCTGGAATCTGTGGTGACAGGACATTACACTTCAAACATCTTTTAAATAAAGTGCGATGAGCTCTTTCTATAGGATGAATGGTTTTTATATTGACGAAGGCATAAACATTCATAATCCGTACATATCGCCAGGTGTTAAAGCACTCGACTCGTAATCTGAGGGTCGCAGGTTCGAATCCCCGTCGCACGAAACGTGGTCGCTCCTTCAGCCGTGAGGGCGTTATAAAGTGACGGTCAATCCCACTGTTCGTTGGTAAAAGAGTTAGTGGTGGGTGGTGAGGACTAGCTGCCTTTCCTCTAGTCTTACACTGCTAAATTAGGGACGGCTAGCGCAGATAGCCCTCGTGTAGCTTTGCGCGAAGCTCAAAAGAAACTAAACCAATCGACATTTCTTACTTGAAGCAAGAATAGAAACCTTTCAAACAAATATGTTCTGGTGCCTAAAGATGAAATAGCATATGCATAAGCCAAACATAAATGTTTAAAAACTCACGATTATTAAAAAACAACAAAAACGATTACTTAATACACAGTTCTAGAAACAAAACAGTTTACAGTCTGAAAAGTACAATGAAACACCAATAACTTACTGTACAGGATTAAAATGAGTAAAAAACACAACAATGAGACAGGAAAGCAGCCAACTACACTTTACATGTTTTGACGTGTTTCAATGCGTCATTCTCAGGAGTTGTCATGCTTTACAAAATATAGCCCTTATTTATGCAATAGCCAGAAGACCAATTTACTTATTAAATAGTTTCATGGCATCCGCTGACAACACCTAACTTTCATTATCTGGGAACTGATAATGTGATATTATGAGTAATGCATTTTAACGAAAGATAGTTTTGATTATTTTGAACTTTTGACCTAGAATGGCCTTTGCATATATACATGCCTATGATACACTGATGAAAAGCTAGAAATTAAGTTTCGTTATTGTATATATGTCTATTTATGTGTTATTAAAGGTTAGAATTAATTAACTTGAAAAATATATAGTAACAGTTGTCTCAGTCAAGAAGATGAAAAGGAAGTATTCTTAAGTCTTACTAATGTATCAGTTTTTTTCCCTTTGACGGTTTATTAAAATTTTACTATGATGAGAGTAACAGTTCATATATATATAAATGTATCAAAATGATTCAATACATGAGTGCATATCAATATCTTGTTTTACAATTGTTCATCATCCTAAGATATTCCATGACATTAACCAAGACTGGGATGAGTTATAACGATTTTTGTCTTGTTCAGTAAAGACGAAGAGAATTTAGGCTCAACTAATACTGCTAGATACTGATTACAATTTTAGAGGTAGGGTTCTCTCGGAATAGTCATCACCCCGCTAGTACAGTGGTAAGTCTACGGATTTACAACGCTAAAATCAGGGGTTTGATTCCTTTCGATGGACTCAGCAGGTAACCTGATGTGGCTTTCCTATAAGAAAATACACACACACATTTGGAATGAGAATAAATATATTATTTGTTTATTGCTAAATAGGTGTTGAAATCTACGCGCTTTGAAAAATAACTGTGTCTGAGTCTTTTAGAGAGTAAGCATTATCGCTTCATCAACCTAGACCCGGTATGGCCAGGTGGGTTAAGACGTGCGACTCGTAATCTGAGGGTCGCGGGTTCACATCCCCGTCGCCCCAAACCTGCTCGCCCTTATAGCCGCGAGGGTATTATAATGTTACGATCAATCTCCCTATTCGTTCATAAAAGAGTAGCCCAAGAGTTGCTGGTGGGTGGTGATGCCTAACTGCCTCTAGTCTTATACTGCTAAATTAGGGACGGCTAACACATATAGCCCTCCTCTAGCTTTGCGCGAAAATTCAAAACAAACAAACAAATGAAACACGATATGTTATCATTAAAGTGTTATTACCCCAAAATTTCAGTTTTAAAGTGATATAAACTTTACAGTAAACAGTGCGAAAACAACAGCCCAGTGGTCAGCATGTCATATTTGAATTTGTGGTACGCTAACTATTAAAAAAATAGTGCTCCTTATTTTGGGTAGTCGGTGATTTGTAAAAGTAATGGCCAAAAGTATTGGATCTGACAAGAATAACCCAAGAGTTAGTGATGGTTGGTGTTGGCGAGCTGACTTTCCTCAAGTTTATTTCTTCAAAGTAATTAACGGTTGGGGCAGATAGCTCTTGTGTAGTTTTACACGAAATTTAACAAAGAAACGGCTAAAAAATTATATTTAAACCACAACAGTGTGTGTTTTCATATAGCAAAGCCACATCAAGCTATCTGCTAAGTCCACTGAGGGGAATCGAACCCCCTAATTTTAGCGTTGTAAATCCATAGACTTTCCGCTGTACTGCTGAAACTGTTGTAGCTTGGCAGCACATTTGGTTACCAAAATAATTTTAGTAAATATTTTACTGACGATTATAAAACATCCACTTACACATGCTATTATTGTCTTTAGTTTTCGTTTACCCCTTCAGAAAAACAGAGAGAAAGAGAAAAATCACAACAATAAATAACATGCACGCATATACTATTGAGTTGAATATGACGTATTTTTGTTATCTCAATAAGTCTTTTTAGTAGCTATGTAACGAAAAAACAAGTAAAAATAAGGTGAGTTTTCATATTCGCAAAACAATTCCTCACACATTCAAAGTTTTAAATGATGCTTCTAAAATCGTGCGATAGGACGATTAACGACAAAGGAATATTTTTAACAGTTTTTCTTTCATCGTCTTCTAACAAAATATTATTATAAACACTTGGATAAAATATTTAAAATAAGGTCATTTTCCCCAGTAACTATTAGGAATTTGACGTTTTGTAGAGGGAAAAGTCTGCTGGCCAAAATGGCTAAGTTGGCATGTTCCAGAGTGAGAGGAATGCCAAGATATAGATGGCGCTACAGGAAGAATACCTATAGCCATTGGTGTTACTTCTACGTCACTGTTCCCTTCTTCCTGTGGTTTCATTTGACTTGAATAGAATTCCCAAAGCCTGGTGATAATGATTGTGGCCATGGCGCTCCCGTGGTTTTGTTCAATCAGTCGAAGTACAAAAACACCATCCCAGCCGAGGTAATTAGATGATATCTTCCTAGCCGTTCTGGAAACCTCACTCATAGTGACCAGTCTTGTTCTCCACAGACATAATCTGATAAAGGCAAGTCGATTACAAGGAAGACTTCTCCATATCCATACTATAAGACTAACCGCATTGAGCGGAAGAAGAATGGCTAAATAAAACCAGATGACAGAATATATCTTTTCGTTAAAAACATTGATAGGCAGAACACATCTGCAGACGTAGGTCTGGAGGGCACCCTGCATGGCCGCTCGGACTTGACATAAAGTCTGCAAAGGGAATCGAGGGGAATTCCACCAGTCTCCGCTCGCTGCCAAGTGGCGTAAAATTTCAAACCCGTATTGAATGTAACCTTTACCCAAAAAGGCGCTGAGAAGTAGAAACTGAACGCCCACATTGGCTAAGTAAAAAATCTTCACTAACATATATAACAAAGCCAAGTAACGACTTGGTCCTGCGACACAACGACACCCTATTAAAGGAAAGCGACACAGAAGATCCGTACACCATCCTGCGTTCTTGGTTACAAGAGTGTTGAATTGGTCAACAAATTCATTCAAGAGAGAATCCCGTTGTTGACATCCTGGTGGCAGGGATGCAATATCAGAAGCTTGCTTCAGAAGACGGCGCAACTTGATGCCTGCGTTGTGTGCGCAGGCGCTCCAAATAATAAAAGGCAAATGAAAACAAATACCCTGCACCATTAAAATAACAGTGGACCACTGATAGTAGCTTACATAAATTCGCCGTAACCTCTTCCTCTGTACAGTGTACACGTCGAAACCACTATAATTTATTTCTTCGGAATCAAAGTGCTTCGCTGAGCCAAATGTTTCTTCATCCTTGTCAACTGTGACCAAGAAGTAAGTTGAAGCTGTCCAACAATAGCTATTAACGTAACGGGCTTGGGCATCTGTGAAGTAAGTGGGGCTGAAACATTGTATGGGATCTCCAATATACTGTTTGGTAAAGATGGGAAGTGCAAGAAACAGAAAAACCAGCAAGGTGTACTTCCGGTTCAGTTTGTCTATGCCATCGTCGATAGGCACGTGAAGGCCCCCGATCAGGTCGTGGAGGCGGAAGAAGTAGGACATCTCTCCCTGAGCCTGTCGGGGGCGGCGTGATAGAAGTGTCAAGATGGTGGGAGAAAGAGTTGCTGAAGATACTGTTAAATTGTAATGGGGTATTTTGATACCTGAGAAGTGATAATAACGTCGAGTTGAGTAACGTTTTTATCTTTTCGTGCGATTAGAGAGAATCCACTTCAATATTGGATGTTACGAAAATCGAAAGTTAATTTGGTTTATTGAGTAAATCAGTGCAGCTTTATCTTCAGATGGTGAGAACAGATGCTTAAGAATGGATCCAGGGAAACATTGCCAACAAAAAGAGTCTGGCCTGCAAAGAAAAGTCAAAATTAAATTAAAAACTAATAACGAAACGAACCATGTTTTTTGTCTTTAATACACTCAATGTCTACAAAATTAGCTCCCTAGTGGTACAGCGGTATTTCTGCGGATTTATACTTATAGAAATCGATTTTTCATACCCGTAGTGGGCAGAGTACAGATAGCCCATTGTGTAGCTTTGTGTTTAATAATAAACAACAACAGCCTACATTAAGGATCACAATATGAATTCTTTGTCAAAAAATCTTTCGTTGTAACGTCATAAAAATTCAAAATTTTGAGAAAAACAAATAATAATAAAGACACAGAGGCGTTATATGATTAGAGGATGGTTGAAAAATGTTTTAATTACTGGTCCAATGCGCCAACCAAAAATTCCTTCATATTTACCAACGTGAGCTTAAAAAAACTCTATCATTACAAAACTTTGACAATGATCTAGAAAATACATTGGCGTAGATCTTAAAAGAACATAATCATACGATTAATAGTACGGATTTATTTTTATTTTTCTAAATGACAAGGTGACGCAATTGTTCACCAATCCAAAGACTGAAAACACTTTTTTCAATGTGTAAAACGTGCAAGTACGGAACATGACTCTGTGTCTGGACATGATAACGTTGTTGTTTGTTTATTTCGTACCTCAGGGAGAGAACCAACCAGCTAAGCTAACAGTAAATGCAGTGTTTGTTTTCTGTTTAATAAAGAAAACTTTCTGTTCTCATTGGTACAGCCAACTACATTACCATATAGGAACTTTGCAACGAAAACTGCACAGAATCTCTGGGGAAGCTAATAGGGTCCTGAAGCTTGGAATGTATTGTAATGCAAGCGTAAGTTAATTAGAAGCGTGTATTTGTGTGTGTGTTTTCATGTAGGAAAGCCACATGGGCTATATACTGAGTCCACCGACAGGAATCGAACTCCTGATTTCAGCGTTGTAAATCCGAAGACTTACCTGTGTACCAGCGGCGTATGTTAACAAGCAAAGTGAACATAAACCAGATTCTCTATCGAGTGGAGTAGACACTCGTTTCTCTATTATTATATCATTTATCAGTAATTATCTTCTAATCAAGCATTGTTCAATCTCGATAAGTTTTTAAGTAACGAAGAATACAATAATTAGTCACATGTTGCATGCAAAAATTATTTTTAATTTCTAAACTGTGTATTTTACTATAATCAGCCCTAATTAAGATTGAAGTATGAATATATATATGTATATTTCCACTAGAAATCACGTTCTAACAGCAGGCGCGAGTTTATCATGATGTTATAATAAATATTCAAATATAAAAGCTACGGCTATACAAAGGAATAAATAATAGTTACTAGGAGAAGAGAAACAGAAGAAGAGAACACAGAAAACGTCAGTGGGTAAAATTCAAAACGAAGGAAAAACAAAGAATGAAAGTAAAAAAGAAATATGTGTATGCGCCTTCTTACAGCAAAGCCACCTCAGACTCTCTGCTGAGTCCACTGACTGGAAGCGAACAGTTGATTATAGCGTTTAAGTCTGTAGACTTACCGCTGTACCAGTGGTTGACAAGAAAATACGAAGCGGAAAAGTTTAAAAACAATAACTATTCTCAGTGGAAAGAAAAGTCATGAAAACAGTCTAATATCAATCAGTTTGAAGCAGTTCATCCAGTAGAGTCGACTGTGAAAAACAGATTAGCCAAGAACTGTTTGTTGATTCTGATGATATTATGCAAAATACATACGGGTGACGAGATTATAATGAAACACTTCCAATACAGAAGCTGTCAGGAAGAACGTCTTAAACTACCAATACAACGTACCACGGTTTGGCATGTATTGGGTGATATTTATCTTTCTTCTTTAGTGGATCTTGAATAAATACGTGTAAATATTCTGGTGACACAAGTAAAATAACATATCTTTAATGCGCGTGGCTTCAGAGTGAAAACACACGGTTTTGATATTATTTGTTTTTAGATAAGCGAAGAGCTACGTGTGCTGTGCCCGTCGTGAGTATCGAAACTCCACGTTTAGTTTCATAAATCTTCAGACGTACCACTGAGCCACTGGTGGGGCCCGCTTTTGATATTAATATGTCATTTCGTGCAATGATTATATTTTAAAATATCACTATTTACCATGTTTTATTTTACAATCTCAAATCTTCGGTTTTGTTGCATATTCAAAATATTTCCTTTTTTGCATATCGAAATTTTAGTATGCATACCTACAAACAAATACATATGTTTATACGAGTAAAGTAACTTTATATCAATAAATTTAGATAAAATGAACATTGTCAGTTATGAAATCTATAGTTATAGTAATCTAGATCATTTTATCGAAATGTAATAAATAATTCCTGGATTGTACAATACAAATGAATATAATTTATTACTCTTTTACTTTGTCTAACATAAATCGATACATCTTATATCATTGTAAATGAGCCCATTATATTAACTATGCAAAGGATTAAAACGTTAAATTAAGAAATGTTACTGTACATCATGAAAGAAAAAGATACTGAGGTATATGAACGTTCATATACTAGAATTTTGAGCACTACATTGTTACTATACGCTTCATAATAACTTAAACCCATACTGACGTAAATTAAAATTAACATGGTTCCAAACGTTTATATAGCATGGTTAAACATTAAAATTCTGAGACGAATTATATTAAGTTCCACACGTTTATATAACATGGTTAAACATTAAAATTCTCAAACGAATGTATATTAAATTCCAAACATTTATATAACATGGTTAAACATTTAAATTATCAGACGAATTATATTAAGTTCCAAACGTTTATATAACATGGTTAAACATTAAAATTCTGAGAGGAATTATATTAAGTTCCAAACGTTTATATAACGTGGTTAAACATTAAAATTCTCAGACGAATGTATATTAAATTCCAAACATTTATATAACACGGTTAAACATTAAAATTCTCAGACGAATGTATATTAAATTCCAAACATTTATATAACATGGTTAAACATTTAAATTCCGAAAGTTTATGTTAAGATATTAACAGCGAATTTCATTTATAGTAGCAATGCCTATAAAGTATCTTTTACTTTTTTTCCTAAAGGGTATATTTTTTGCATGTATAAAAATACTTAGGTAGTTAATTTCACTGCCTTAAATGATGAACAAGATTAAGCAGACGATATTATACACAATTCTCGTTTCATAAAAAATGTGTATTTGCAGCTGACGTATGTCATAAACGTCTATGTGCTTGAAAAATTCTCATTACATTTAGCTAGTTTTGAGTCAACATATTTTTTTATGTTAAATCATATTTACGTTTAAACTACTATATGTAAATTAGAAAATAAGATATTATTTTTAAATCACTTTAAGTGTTAAAATATACATTTTATTATGAATTCTTAATTAAAATTTATTACAAATATCTCTTGGGTATTCTTCTCAACAGATTCTTTGTTGTGTTTTGCAGTTTTCATTGATAATGAACGTAAATTTATTACATTAGTTTAATGACTTCTTGTGTATTAAAATATACAGGAAATATTATCATTTATATTATTTTGATTTGATTCTGACTGGTTTGTAACAAATGGCATTGAAATTATTGTTGATAAAGCTTTATTTGTTTGTTTGTTGTTAAGTCCAAAGATACATAATGGCTTATCTGTGTTGCACCCACCATTAGAATCGAAACCTGGTTTTTAGCGCTATACGGCTTCAGACTGTAGGGTTGTTGATAAGGAAATCGGTCAATTTTACCGTAAATTATTTAGTTGTATAATGAGAATTACACAACTTGATTATAATTATCGGAAACCACGTTATCTTAAGTCAAATACTATAACTGATACACGCGATAAAAAGCAAATTGTAGAACACAGTAACAAGAGTCAGATTGTTTCAAAGACAAATTATTCTAAGAAAAACTGTTATCATTAATTAAATTTACTTAACCAAAAAAAAAAACGAAAAGCAAAAACGATTACCATTTTGTATTTTTCGTAATTTAATACTCGTGTCCTTGATGTTAGTTTAATAGTTAAGATAATAACTAAATGGAGAGATACACAATGAAAAGCATTTTTAGTTCAGGCCAACATGTGGATTCTAAAATATTTACTCTACATGCTTCTACGTATTTTATAAGATTCTAACATAAAGGGAGAAAGATGGTATTTCACAGTCTATTAATGAAATGTAACGCACTACGATTTTAAATAATAGCTGAAACTCAAGGGTGAGACAAGAGCCAGAATATTATTTACTGCTATACGTAGTGTGCTTAAATCATGCAAAGTTTCAAAGTTCGGTTTAATGTTTTTTTTAACGTTTTAAGCAGGATTGATGGGTGTAATAGATAGCTTCTTACAAAACACTTCTGTAACACCCATTCTGCATTGTTATAAAAGATAAATTTCTGATGATATTCACAAGAATATGTTGAAACATAAATTTGGAAGAATTATTACAAAGATGTTTGTTTTTTGTTTGGACAGAAAGAAAACATACTGACATCGAGAAAAATAACGAACATCGATACCTGTTTTATCAGATCTATAAACTGAACTACAATAACGTATTTTCACGAGAAATAGCAGGTTTTATGGTTTTAATGATTTCTATATCGACACTAGTATATTATTTATAAATATAAATATAACACTTTCTAATTTAAAATGTTTTTTTTAGATTCCAAATATAGGTAATTTGGTAAATAGCTATAAATAAAATCCGACGTTAAAATTGTTATGTATTATTATTTATTTAGGACGAGCCTACAATTTATTATGTTACGTATTACGATTTCAAATGCTTACATTGCTAAAATTAGGGACGGCTAGCACAGATAGTCGTCGTGTAGCATTCGGCGAAATAAAAAAGAACAACAACAAAATAAACGTATATGAAGTTTTAAACTTTTTATTTCTATATGTGGGTTTATAGGAAAGCTAAAATAAACTCTTTATTTGCTTTATATTATAGCCTAATTAAATATGGACATGTCACAAGTTGCAAGTGTAATGTTTCATTGCACTTTACTAGCTATGTAGATTTGGATTAACACAACTTTGCAGCCTGTATCAAATCTATTTGGTTTAGAAGAGCTCATCACGTCGTGAAACGTGAAATGCAATTAAATGGACTTGATTAAATCACTTTTTATCTTGGCTACTGTGAGTTACCCCAAGCAGAAATCAAGGTTAATTAAAGTGGTGTTTAGATATAATATATTCAGGCTCACATAATGAAAAGTTGATTAAGAAAGGTTCTGCAGGTACTCTAGTCGTTTTTTTCTATAGAAACAAATCAGATGAACCAAGTACTACGGTTTGTTCAAGTTTAAGCTTGAAACAAAATTTGCTTTATTCTAAAATGCAGCTCTCTAATGACCTCTAGTTCTAACATGTTTCCCTATCGGTATTTTTCTTCTTTTGCCATTTAGTCGAGATATCTGACTTCGTATGAACTGTTTAGATACTGTTCTATGAAAGCGACAGATACGTTCAACCAAAAATGTCTTATAATAGTTTAGTTTGCTGCAGGCCGAACATAATGTTCAATTTGATAAAGATAAACGGAAAGGAAGGAAGAACTTACAGTACAGTAGCAACGTTTTTTTTCCTCTTCCGTTGCATCATCGGATGTAATTCTCTCTCTCTCGCTTACAATAACTTTAGAAGCTGCTGTACTTTGCTGGTGTTCATTTTATTAGATTCAATACCTATTCCTGTATTAGATAGTGATGCTTGTATGATACAAACCATTCTACCGCGATCTTACATCGGTTGATGTTATTTGTTTGTTTTCAATTTTGCGCAAAGCTACACGAGGGCTATTTGCGCTAGCCATTCTTAATTTAGCAGTTTAAGGCTAGAGAGAAGACAGCTAGTCATCACCACCCACCACCAACTCTTGGGCTACTATTTTACCAACGAATAGTGGGATTGACTCTCACGTTCTAACGCCCCACGATTGAAAAGGCAAGCATATGTGGTGCAACGGGGATTCGAACCCACGACCTTGAGGTTACAATTCGAGCGTCTTAACCAGCTGGCCATGATGGGTCTACGGTTGATGTTGTTGCTATGTGATTTATTCATTTCAAGACTTTTTGTCATAACGTATTTAGCCCTCTGTTTGGATAGAAATAATAGTCCATCTGACAAACGCAAGTATCAAACCTCGATTTTTAGCGTTATAAGCCCCAGACTTACGCTAAGTCTGTGGGGTGGGCATTAACGAAAGTCACTTTACCTTTAAGGTCAAAGAGAAAAATGATGCCAGAAAATAGAATTTAATTCTTTACCGTTATAAAAGTAAACACATTTAGCTTGAAATATGTTAAAACTTTTTCCTGTGACAAGTATTAATTAAAAATTGAGAGAAATTATTCTAAAAATATACAAACACTTGTGTTAAGAAAAGGAATTGTTAAAACATGTCATTAAATTTAGTAATACAAATCTTTGTTTAGATATTTAGAACGCTCTGTTCGAAATTTGGAGGGTGGCAGATTCGATTCCACTTTACACCAAACATGTTCGCCCTTTCAGCCGCGGTGGCGTTATAATGTACAGTCAATCTCACTGTTTGTTGGTAAAATAATATCCCAAAGTTGGCGGTAAGTGGTGATGACTACCTGCCTTCCTTATAGTCTTTCACTGCTAAGTTATGGACGGCGAAATTCAAAAACAAACAAACAAACAAACAAACAAATTCTCTGCGTTAAACAACATATTCTCCCTTAATTTACTTTATCATTTTTCTGAAAATAATTGTAGAACATTAAAGTACAATATTATATTTAACTTATCCTTTCTTATCTGAATCTTAGTTAAAGACAAATAATATAATAAATATGCCATCTCGCTTTAGTATAAACAGCAACATAAACTTAGAAGCAGGCAACTCTTTGAGCTCAACTGAATCATGCAGTTACTCAACTTGCGTTGGAATCATCAAGTGTGTTATGATGTATCGTTGTTTCATTTAGAACATAGTTTAATTCCCACCATCTTACTCTAAAACAAACATTTTCTTTAGTACTAATTGCATAATACCAATATACGAATCGTATGTATTTTGTTATATCACATCATTGTAAATTCGAAGACTTATTGTTGTTTCACTAGGGGACAAATCGTTTAGTTTCTACTCTAGAACAACTTTTGATTGTTTAGTAGCTGATACCTTATCGCATTCATTCAGTCATTCGATTTTTTTTTATTTCATGTGAAAGTCGTATAGGTTTATCATTTTGTCCTCGTAACCATTTATTCTTCTGTTAGAAGCTACATTTTTAACAGTAAACGTTGTAATTGTAGTGTAGTTTCAACATAACGTAACACTTTCATTTTGCATCAAATGAATATGGTGTATGACCTACCTTACGTCTTGAAGGTGAGTTTTAATTTCTCCTTTTCTCAGGGCGAGCGAGATTTTGTTACAAGCAGTTTAGAGTACAGCAGTAAGTCTACGGAGTTACAACGCTAAAATCAGGGGTTCGATTCCACTCGGTGGGCTCAGCAGATAGCCCGATGTGGCTTTGCTATAAGAAAAAACACAAACATACACATACAAGTAGTTAAGTAAATAGGGTAGTAGGTATATATATGTATATTCTAATAAAAAAACCAAGCCTAAACAAAAATCAAAAACGCTACACAAATCAAAAGAATTTCCAGGGTACAGGCTATAACATGGATATAAATTGTACTTCAGATTTTGGAGGTGAATACAGAAATAGGACCAACATTGCGGTTGGGATACACTGTCTATCAGTCTTAACCTCCGTTCGCCAGTTTTACATGACAAATTCATAAATAATAATCAAATAATAAAATAAATAAAAATTTACATTTTAAGATTAAAAATACTTTTGTGCATCAGAAATTTTTCAAATTTCACATGCAAAACAATTATTATGTTCATATATTTTTACCAAATGTTTCTTTGGTAAACCATTATATTTTATGTTCTTTTCACTTACAAATCTCTTGTGGGTTCAGTAAATTTGACCAATCTCGTAACATTCGTATACAATTACTAAATTAATATAAATTATGCCATTTTCAGTATAGAATGACTACAGATTACAAAACGAAAACATAAGTGTTCAGACTAAATAGCTTAAATCTCACAATATTATATATTTATGTATATTTATTATTTTTTATAATATTGACCTTTCAGCCGAGTGTGGCTAACAATACATAAGTTAGAATGAGGAGACACACGTGCACTCATGTTACCGTATCGAATAATATAAAACTGACTAATTTTTACAGAGTAACCTATCTTGGTTATTTTTAGTGAACTAGTACTTGGTAAAACACAGCCTTATATCATTTATTATAAATTGTATATGTGTATAGATTATTGCTATTTACAAACAAGTTCTTAAAGCTATTTTTCTTAAGACATAAAACAGTAAATAAAGTGCACAATTATCTTTTTCAGTTACATTCTTTGTTAACATTACTGTTTGTCTTAGCTTGATGAGCCTTAAGAAATTTCGTATATGAAGAATGTGAAACGAAATAATTCTTTTAGGTTTTATGTATACATATGAATAAAGAAAAATCATAAATGACTTCATTAATAGCATGGAATTCCATTATAATTCATCAAGTTTAAAAACTAATCTGCATTTGTATCTGAAAATACGAAATCCCAGACAGACTAACACTAGTTTTATCAGTTCAAAGGCTTGTCTTAAAAGAAAGAGAAGATGCAGTTATAATTCGAAATTGTTGAGAAAATCACAAAGTGGACATTCTGAGCTTCCAATTAGTTATTCACATGTCATATAGAGAAGTAGGTATATATATATATATTCTAATAAAAAACAAGCCTAAACAAAAATCAAAAACGCTACACAAATAAAAAGAATTCCCAGGGTACAGACTATAATATTGATATAAATTGTACTCTAGGTTTAGGAGGCGAATACAGAAGTAGGACCCACATTGCGGTTGGGATACACTGTCTATCAGTCTTAACCTCCGTTCGCCAGTTTCACATGACAAATTCATAAATAATAATCAAATAAATAGAAATTAGGAGAGGGAGATGTGGGTACTTAAGTCCACAACGTTCGACATGTATATCATCCTTCACTGTCTGGAGACAGTTGTGGGAAGATGAATGTTCTCCAAAGTAAAGAAGAAGAAAAAAATAAGTAATAATAATAATGGATTACAGTATACTAGTTAGTTGAGATAACTGGTCAGGATCCTTCATACCAGTATAATTTATCTACTTGGCTATTAATTAATGCCTTACCAACGTTAGAGGCTGAAATGCCAACTTCAGGAGGTAGGTTTATCTAACTCAACCCTCAAGTGGTAGTACCTTATTATTATTAGTAGTAGTTCAATAAAATTTTAAATGCAAGTCAACAAGCACGATGACATGTCTGTTAACCTGTGATTCGTCTGGAAAGGAATAGTAGGATTGACTGTCACATAATAATGCTCCCGCAGCAGAATGGGCGAGCATGTTGGACGGAATGGGGTACTATTGCGAGTCAAGCGCACTAATCACCTGGTCACTAAAGAAAGAAACAATTCGTCTGTTTTCTTTGTACATATTAAAACATTTTAAAGTTAAAAACTCATAATTGCCTTTTTAAAGACTTTCTTTTGTAGACCATTGAAAATCATTTGTGCATATTCCCCTAATAGTTTTAAACTTTTCTTACTGATACATTCATTTGGAATAGTAAAGCTCAACATATAAGATATTTAAGAGAACAGTAATAATTTTTACTTTTAGATTAAAGAAGAAAGTTTGAATTAAACACAATTTTACACAATAGGCTATCTGCGCTATGACCACTATGGGTGTTGAAACCCAGTTTTTAGCGATGTGAGTCCGCTGTGCTACTGGGAGGCTAAGATTTAAAACAAACACGGTTAACGTATAGTGTATTGAAAATCGAAAATAATTATGCGTAATTAAAATGCTTCTATCAAAAGTGGCTTTTGAGAATTTCTTCAAAGTTTTATAAAGATAAAATAAAACAAAATAATGATATATTGCGTCCATTTGTAATAAACTTGTGAAGGAGGGATTACATTATTAGGTAACCATTTCACTTTCAAGAAAAAATTCATTGTAAATGAGATAGATTATCAGTTCATGATTTCTTCTCGCTGGTTAAACTACAAGACCTAACAAAGACACAAACGTTTTGTCACTTTGATAAATTAGATCTTTAGAAGCAGTATCATGAATTATTATTCTTAAAGAAAGATCATAACGATAACCAAAGGCAGTAAAGTATTTGATAAGCAGCAGTAGATTGGATGGAAAATGGCTATGGGCAATTATAAAGAATGTCTGAAATATTGGCCCCAGTGAGTTGGTTGGTGGATGTCAGCCTTAGATAAAATTACTTCTTGTTATCGTGTTGGTTTGTCCAGTTAAAAATGCAACACTCTATCTCAGAACCGCTGGTACGGGTATTAACACTTTTACTGATAAGCAGAAAACAACGTTTCGACCTTCTTAGGTCATCTTCAGGTTAACAAAGAGAGAGTTTGCAACTGACCGTTGCCGGGCACATGTCTTAGAGAGGAGAGTATAAACGTGTATGGGATTGTAGGGGGCGTTGCAATTAAATGTTGGGTTATTAATTAATATAGGTATAAAGGTGTTCCTTTATATTGGTTTAATTTTAATTTTAGTTGTTGTATTCGTAGGGCTTCTTTGATTTTGCGTTTGTTCACATTTGTTTCCTAACTTAGTATCTGGCTGTTTTCTATTCTGTTAGTACCCATACCAGACGTTTTGAGAGGCTGTTTTCTATTCTGTTAATACCCATACCAGCCGTTTTGAGAGGCTGTTTTCTATTCTGTTAATACCCATACCAGACGTTTTGAGATACGTTTTTATTTCAAATGGATTTTTCGTCACCAAGAAAAAAATGCAACATTATCTTAATTGTGATAGAAAACAAAGGCGAACACAAGATACCAATTGATCCATGCACATTCACAGTTTGAGACTGCTACAGTGTTATTTGTTTAGTCGACTCGGTAAATGCTGAAGTAAATGCACTACTAAATATTATTGTTTAATGGATTATTTGAAAAATGACAGGTAATTATATTTTTCAGGTGAAGGAAGATAAAAACAACAAACAATATGTAACTGAAATCAGTTATCACACTTATTGTTACAGTCTTTGCTAAAACAAGTTGCCATATATTTACCGACCCGGCATGGTCAGGTGGTTAAGGCGCTCGACTCGTAATCCGAGGATCGCGGGTTCGAATCCCCATCACACCAAACATACTCGCCCTTTCAGCCGTGGGGGCGTTAAAATGTGATGGTCAATTATGGGTGAAAGAGTAGACCAAGAGTTGGCTGTGGGTAGTGATGACTAGCTGCCATCCCTCTGGTCTTACAGTGCTTAATTAGGGACGGTTAGCGCAAAATTAAAAAAAGAAACAAATATTTAGATGTATGTTCAAGTTTTGTATTCATACTAGCATAACGTGTCGAATTCGACAAAACACACAGAATTGTGGTATTTCACTTTATTCGCATTCTTGTCTAACCACACAAAACAGAATTTTTAGCCACTAAGATATGCTCTCTATAATACCTTTTTTAGAACTAAAAACCGTTCCCAGCAGTGTCGATACTGTCAGTACTTAACGCACCTCCAAAGGTTTTAATTAATTATCCTTGTGTACGCACCATTTAACATCAGAATGACTATAACACTTCTATTTTAAACTTTTGAATTAGTCGTTCATGCTTTTACACTTGTATAAAATTTTCAGAACTCAAAAAAGCGTTGAATTTATAAACAATTCTATTCAAAATTCAAATATAAGCAAAACGTTCAAGCATGCTTATCACTGTACTTCTTTAAAATATAAATGTAACAGTCTCCTTTCATCTCCACCACCATCACTGACACAGCGGTATGCTTGCGGACTTACAATCCTAGCAACTGTGTTTCGATACTCGTGGTGGGCAGAGTACAAATATCCCATTGTGTAGATTTGTACCTAACTGCACACAAACGAACAATAAATGTAACATATTTTATTCGCGTGAAAGAACGAAATGATATTTAAGAAATTTGTTTTTAATCATGTACAATCTGCAGCATAACATGGGAAATTATGATTTAAAAATTAGGCTGTGGAAGGGATTTGTCTTGTTAAATTTTAACAGCATATACACACCGAAATTAAAATACGTCCATGAAAGTTACTCTTAGTAGTTCTTATACCTATACATTTAATAGTTATTTGCGTACTTGTTTTTCTTCCTCATATGCTCCCCTGGTGAGACAGCGGTAAGCTTTCAGATTTACAACTTTAAATTCCAGGATTCGTTTCCTCGCTGTGGACATAGAAGATAGCTCAATGTGGCTTTACTAGAGAACGAAACAGAATATTCTTTATATTTTTACGCAATGGACGGACAGATATCCGTTTTCCCAAATGATATCTTTCTGCTAGCAGAACGTGTCGAAATACGACAAAACATATATTGAGTTGCGGTATTTCAAGCCCCGTTAAAATTAAGGACTGTTTAATTCATATTAGGAAAGGAATACCAAGAAGCAGAAACCAGAACCAGACATTACTAAACAGGAATGTAGTGTACTGAATCGTTTAAGACGGGACAACACAATCAAAATTGTACCAGCGGACAAAGGAAACAGTACAGTGCCCCTAAGCCATTACGACATCAATTTCAAGCCCAGACAAACACCGATATGAAAAGACCACCAACAACCCTACAGAAAGTACTGAGAGCCTCATCAGTAGAACGTTGAACAAACTTGATATATAAAAGTCAATCAACAAGAATCAACCAAGAACTTAAGGACAAATGACAGCTTTCAACTTCAATTTTAGGGACTGTCTAAGATACACATAACCAGTATACTTTTAAAATCTATCATCAGTGCTATCAACGTATTTTGCCACCAACTGGCTTATCTTCCTAGTACATGTACTATTTTCATTACGGTGGAATACCGAACATCAGATTCACAATTACAGATATTTCACAGAACAACTAAAACAATTGTACAGCAGATCCAAGGATATTCTTGTCAGTTTTGACGTCACAGACCTGTTTATCAAGGTTCTGACCTCAAAAGTCCTTTGGCTAACCAAACAATGATGCTGGATGACAACTCTTAACATAGAGGACTGACGTGAGGATAAACGTCATCATCAAACCAAGGACTAGTTGCCTACAGTCAACTTACTTTCAATACAGCGAACAAAAATATGGTCTAGCTGTGGAATAACCATTCCCTCCAGTGCTAGCAAACATTTTTAGGGAAAACCTTAAAGAAAAAGTCCTCTCGTCTACAGATATAAAACCTTAAAAACAGATATCAAATCTCCATTCTATAGACAAAATAATCTACTTTACCATAGATATAGAGAAACAAAACAGCCTCAGGTTTTTGGAGATACTCATCAGTAGACAGAAAAAGAATATTATTACGACTGTATATAGAAAACCTGCTCACATCAATACATACCTACACATCTTCTCCCATCATCCGACTTCGGCAAAAATCCATAAAATCCAATGTCTAAACAATAGAGCTGAAAACATCTGCGATAAAACATCCATCAAAACAGTACGTCAAATCCCCATAAAGTGTTTTAAGCAGAACAATTATACCTCCACCTTCATCAACAATTCTGTAAAAAAGACCACAACAGAAAGAAATATAGAGAATAATATTTCCATTACTTAGGATCTCTACGTACAAAACTTAAGTAAAAAAAATCAAACGTATATTCGAGAAGTTTAACACAGACCCATTCTTGTCGAAACTGAACAGAAATCCACAAACGAAAGATACAAAAACAGAGACTCTGGCCTAGAAATCACCAATCATCATTGGTTGAATTTACACTCAGCTGATCCACCAGTCGAGGCCAGAAACAAACAACCAGTCAAAACATACACATCTTAATTCTGTTGGATACACAAATGTATCGATGCCTTACTATCAACACCGAGTATTCACTAATTTCTTATTCTATTACTTACGTTTGAAGCGATAACATTAACATAAACCCACTTCAGTGGTTGAACTTAAGTTCTTTCAATGAAACAACTAATTCCGTTAACCTATTTGGATAACAAACCTTTCACGAGTGGGGTGAAAAGAAACAAATGTTTTTGGATACTCCTGGTTATCTTTCAGGTTTCAAAACTCTTTTTGAGGGTTGGAAAATTTCACATCAAATTCCCATCAAGGATGACATGACATGACAAATGACCTGGAGGAAAAAGGCGGAAATTTTCTAAACTTCGTCCCATGTACTCGAGTTGTTTCTTTGGCACTTTTCGTCCACTTCACAGATAACCTAATGTAAACGCTCTGCTTTATTTACCAAAGAGTGACTGTAAGATTTTTTTATATATTTTAAACCAGTTTTTTAATTAAGGACTTACTTGTGTTGTTTTATAAAGTACATTAACATATTAAAGTCCAAAATTGCTCTTTGGGGTGTAAGAGCATTTTTAAGGGTAGGATGAGACAGTAGTTTTATATATAATAAATTAACAGTGAAATGGATTGTTCAAACAGTTTTAACGACCGGAAGTTGGATTTTTCACTACAGTACGTGTGTGTCTTCTTAAAGCAGAGCCACATCGGGTTATCTGCTGCGTCCACCGAAAAGAATCGAACCCTTGATTTCAGTGTTTTAAATCCGTAAACTTACCGTTGTCCTAGCAGGGGACTAAAAGTCAATGAGCAACAGAGAATGATGATTATTTTAGGTTGTTGAACAGATCAAAGGCATAAGAAAGTTTACTTTTCTTACTTTTCAGGCTAACACGACTGAAACGTTTTTCTTTCAAATAAAAACATGTTAATAATAACCGAGATATTGCTGTATCAAAAATACCAAGATGCCGTTTAACATTACAGTGATATTGTATGATAGTGACTGTATTCACTATTACTGATAAACGTTTCACTAGTTACTTTTTGCGATTCATTGCTAGAAATAAAAATCTAGTGGCAATAAATAAAACGTTTCATTTTATTCGAAGCCAGCATACAAATACTAGAGAAATATCTCTCTTATTTCATAATATCTTCTTACTATAATACTAAAACACGTCCATAGAAACATTATTTGTTCACTTTTAGGTCAATGTCATTACTTTGGTTTTACAAAAATGTGATCTCACTTTTACGTTATTGAAGATAATGTACATTAAATGTAATAAAAGGTGTACATGAAATAAAACTGCCTTGTTCATGTTATAACAATGAGGGAAATATATTAGAAACATGCTTTATTCATTAAATTATGTATTATTTTCTAAATATCCATTGTATGTGATTCGCCATGTTTTACTCAATAAGAAGAGAAACTAGAACTATTTCTCCATCTGGTCCCAAAACCACATTTTCCGATACACAAATATAACAACGTATCAACCGAGTTGAATATCTGTAGCCGTTGCTACATTACGAATATCCATATTAATCTCCACATAAATACTATCGACTGTGCAGTATTCGTGAGAAAAAAAAATAGTAAAGAATCCTAGCGGATAAAAGCAGTAGCAGCAAGTATAAGAGAAGATACAATTAAGTCACCCGTCACGTGATGTTAGATTCACTAGATTTTACTCACAAAAGAAGTGCCTTCCTTAATGTATTGATTTCTTTCCTCCACAGGATCGACCAGATGCGGTCCAAAAAGGATGGAACCGGCACATCCAAACAAAAGCATCTCTTTTTATCCAGCATATGGTCGAAGGAAACTTCAGTTTGAAATAATTTACCAGCGTAATCACTAACGAAATGCCAGCTATCAGAGGATAAGTGTGCACTTTCTGTCATTAATTGTAAAACATGTTGCTGAGGCCTAATCAGTGCAATACTTCTCTGTGTTTCAAATTACCTGAAATAAGCCCACATGAATAGCGTTAACATTTCAGAGAATTTAAGTTGATTAAATCATGTAACGATAGTTCGGTCTAAGTTTCAGGAACCTTCTCCATTCCTTCTTTAACAGTCTAATTATCTCAGTTGAGTAACTTTACCATTGACTTTATTCACTTTCAACTACCTATTTTACATACATTCCAACTTTAATTCTAGTTAAATCAGTAGGGGGTTTTGTGTTCTAACTATGATTTAATAGATGCTTTGAAAGTCATGTAAGGGGATTAATGAAGGCGTAATCAAGACAACGAAATAATCATATAAAAACTGATTCTCATTCTCGTGTTAAGATCGCGGAGTAGTTTTACAAATTATACTTTTTTTCTTTAGACAAATGAGCTTTCGATTTTTAGCAATTCACTGAATTAACTAAACTAGTTATACTTTCGTTTAAGGGTTTATTAGCTGTGGCCTACATTATTGAACTATGCAATGTTTACAGTAGCCAACAAAAAAGAAATTAACCCTATTTGATGAAAAATGATTTTGAAAATAAATTGCTAATACTGTTTTTTATTTATATTTGTACGTTAAAATAGGGTGTATTGTCTTTGACTAAATCTTTAGATATATTATATATATCATTTTATATATTAATTTTCTTTTGTTTTTGACATAAAATATGTTGACAAATTCTTTCGTTAATGTTACTAGAAACTTCATATTATTCCATTCATGACATATTTGAAAAGCATAATCATTGAGGCAGTAAAATTGTCTGATAGTTATTTAAGGCTCATGACGTAGGTTAACAAACAATTTTAACTGAATTATGATGCTGAACTTTTCATCAAGTTAAACTCTTATTTTATGCAAGCTTTAAGGCGTATGTTGAAGATTCTGTATCGAAAATATTTTTACCAACCCATTTCTATAAGAAAAATTATTTAGGTAACTAGAGACAACTGTACGAGATATTTGTTTTTGCAAATTTCCCCTGGGACAGCGTTAAGCCTAAGAACTCACAACGCTAAAATTCGCCGTTCGATTCCCCGCGATGGTTTCGTTTGTTTATTTTTAATTTTGCGCAAAGCTACACGAGGGCTATCTGCGCTAGCCGTCCATAATATTGCAGAAGACTAGAGGGAAAGAAGCTAGTCATCACCACCCACCGCCGACTACTGAGCTACTCTTTTACCAACAAATGGTGGGATTGTCCGTCACATTATAACGTACTCGCGCCTGAAAGGGCGAGAATGTTTGGTGTGACGGAGATTCGAACCCGCGACCCTCAGATTACGAGTCAAGTGCTCAGTAATGGACACAGCAGGTAACCTAATATGGCTTTCAGCTAAAAAGATTAAACTAATATTTACAGTTAAAAGTATGAAATCTAAAGTTTCTTGCTTTTTAACTTTATCACCAAGGTGTTAGGTTATGTGTGTCTAACAACGTGAAGCCTAGCAGAATATGTATTGTTTCCATTTTCATCATCAAGCTAAAACCAGTAATTTACCATCTACAAGTAGGACAATATTGTTTTGATGAGTAAAAGTGGCTTGCTTTGATCTAAAGGTATATACTAATTGATATGTAGTTACGAAAGTTATCAATGTCTATCGTAGCAATCTACCTTGATCGTAGTTTTTGCGTATATTACTATTAGATCATAAATCTTAACACTTAACTATGAAAGTAAACTGAAAATATTTTTATCAGTAACAAATAATAGCGTATTCAAATTATTTTTATTTCTCGTTATGGTAGACGCAAAAGGTATAAGAAAAGATGTCAGTTAAGACCTGTATATATATATATCATAGTTTCAAATACCGGATTTTTTTATTATACGTTAGCAGGTTATATAGGTGGTTTTATTGAAAGGCTTTTCCGATAGTGGTGCACCTTGAAAGATGATTTTAACTTCTGGAATTAAATTCAGAATTTAAAGTTTGATTGTAAAGTTTATTGTGTTATTTTTAATGTTGAAACTCTCTATACTCTAATCCATCTGAATGAAACAATACGGCTAAATGCTGTACTAATTTGTAACAACAGTTTACAAGCTATACAAAATCTTAGCTTTTAAGATAATTTAATTTTACTACCAAATAAGTTATCTTTGCTTTTCTAATTTTAACCTTTGTAATCACATTGATGGTGTAGCTATGAGTTAGAGGTTCTTGATTGGCTTTTTCTTGGACCAATCTCTTTTTACCCAGTCTGCAGTCTTTTAAACCATTGTTATCAGAGGTATGCAGATGAAATTTTAACCGTTCTTCAGGTCAGGTCTGTCCATTCTTGAAGTACGTAAATAACAGAATTCGATTCACTACTAAATAGTAAAATTACGAACTTGCTCTCTTACACACATCATTTTATAATTCTGATATCAAACTTGAGCGCGAAGTTTATTATTAGTTTCAATCAAAAAGTTAATTAATAGCATCAAAATACTCTTATTTAATAGTGGTTTTCTTACGCATTTAATAGATGAAATAATTTGTGATTCTTTTAATAAATAAAGCTTCATCAAACCATTAATGTTTCGAGTTATTAACTTTTAAGTTTTTTATATTTACATTTCTAACAGTAACGATTCAGTTAAAACTGATTTTGCAGCACGTTGAAATGATACCATATCATATACGTGTCCAATGTGCTAAAAGTGAGGTAAGCGTTAGAAATGACCAGTAGACGCTTCTATAATTTTTCCTTGGGCTGTGAATAAAAGAACTTAATGCGTGCCACTGTTCATCTGATTTCCTTAGAACGTACATGAACGATATATAATGAAATAAGTTTTATGTATTCTCAAGACGGCTGGCATGGGTATTAGTACTTTAATTAGAATAAAGTACAGAAGAACGTTTCGACCTTCTTAGGTCATCCTCAGGTCGAAACGTTCTTCTGTACTTTATTCTAATTGAAGTGCTAATACCCATATCAGCCATCTTGAGAATACATTTTTACTTCAAGTGGATTTCTCGTCATCACGAATAAATTTAATATTAAACATAATTTAGTTTTAAAGGCATTTCTTTTCTGGTGCGTTTCCTTTCATTTATATTTCTAATGGAATCAGTTTAGTGACATTTTTATACTTTCCGTGTCTATTCTTATTTCCAGCCAGTGGTATTTTTATAAACATAAAATCTTTTTTATTATAGGTTTTTAAATATTCTTTCTTAACACTGATAATTATACTTAGAGTTCTCAATGTAAGGTAAATATTAGTTCGTAACATGCTCATTTTACTCACATAATTCATAAATTAACGAAGAACTAATAGTTTTATTTAATACGTAAAACTATCAACTACGTAAAACTTTTGCGATAAAACTATCAAATAGCCCGGCATGGCCAGATGATTAGGGCGCTCGACTCGTAATCTGAAGGTCGCGGATTCGAATCCACGTTACACCAAGCATGCTCGCCTTTTTGACGGTGGGAGCGTTATAAGTTACACTCAATCGCACTATTCGTTGGTAAAAGATTAGCCTATGAGTTGGCGGTGGGTGTTGATGACTAGTTGTCTTCCCTCTAGTTTTAAACTGCTAAATTAGGGACGACTAGCACAGATAGCTCTCCTGTAGCTTTGCGCGAAAATGCAAAACAAACAAACCTTCCAAACAATTTGGATGGGCAGTCTGAATTATTATAATCTAAGCTGATAATGTTTTCTGGTGTGTCTTCCTATTCTTTTTTATGTATAAAAAATGTAGCTAAAACAAAACAGTTGGTGTAAAATATAAAACGAATAACTCAAACTAAATGGGAGAAGACGGATTAGAAGCAGTTCTGAAAATGAAAGGGAGAATTTTGATCACCAAACAACGACTAGCACACACGACTTAACACAACAAGTTTTATACAACACCTCTATAAACACTTACATAAAGAAATACTCTATGAAACTTCAAATTCTGGTTCAAGATGGTTGCTACACTAAGATCATGTATAACCCGAGCAGAAAACTTAACAGCTGATTAAGAAATAACTTAAAACAGAAACAGTTAACAGATTAACAGTACTCAGCATTGCCACCTCATACATACATATATTGTTTACCCCTCATTTCTCACAGGGATATCCTTTTCGGTCGTATTTAACTGTGTAGATTAACAATGCCATCTTCTAAGTAGATATATGATATATAAAATATCACAATTAAGAGGTAACATGTTAATAATTCAGTTCCACCTTCTAGGGATTACAGTGTAAAAACAACCATGTTACCTCACAAGACACATCGATCAATTTTGACCAACGTACAAACCTTTGACAAATGCTGCGCCAACGATTTGAAAACTATAGAAAATTCACCAGAATATGCCCAAGCAACAATCAACACGATAATTAACCAAAAACTTCTGCATCAACGCAACCTGCTTACTACTTGAAGGTAAACACTACCAACAACGAGATGTCTTAGGTACGAGCTCACTCATAGCACCAGTGCTCAGCACCTACACGAAACATTTCGAAGATAACGTGCTCGAAACAGCAGATCTAGGCCTCAGATCTGGCTTAAATATCTTTGATACTTTTGTAATATAGTCACAAACTAAATAAAACAATAAATAATTCATGAACCGCCTGAACAGACAAAATACTGTGACAGATAAAGACAACATAACCCGTATACCACCGGAGTTTACAGGAAATCCACACATACTGGTAAATATCTAGACTATAAATCAAACCACCTCAGAAGTGGTAAGTCACTGTATAGATTTCAAAATCAACAAGACGTGTAATACCAGGGAAAATAATAAAATGGAATAAAACGATGGAACCCAAAACACTTGATGAAGGAAAAAACAAAAATAGACACCGAGAATAAAAAGGAGGGAACTTAAAGACATGAACCACATCCTCCTGTATCAAAAGTCCTTTAAATATAGAGAAAACATGCAAACAACATGAAATCAAAACAGTCCTGAAGCTACAACGTAATACCATCGCAATTAGTACACACAAAACCACCATTGGAAAAATTCCGTTTATAGCACCCCCTGTAGTTATGGATTTTAATACTTATAAGAACGAAAAAGACAGAATTTACAATATTTGGCAATACTGATTTATCTGAAACAGATCTTTCTACTAGTGAAGAATATTGCACAAAAAACTGGAATAAAATTAAAATAATTTGTTGTGAACCACACACGAGAAAAAAAATTAAAGAGTTATTATAAATCCATCTTATTGATAGCACATTCTGTTATATAACTCGTTAAAAGTCGTGTCTCCATCAAACAGAAAGTTGGTTTAAGTTCTTATAGAAGGGAGACATCAGTCAAATAGATAACACATTCGACTTCTGTCAAGAGCAAGGTCAAAATTGTGGCCAGTACTAATAAAGGAATAACATTCAGAATATAAAGAGAAAGCATAAATTGTTTGTGCACTCTCGAAGTGTGTAAACAGAATGCGAGTTTTTGATACATTATTCCACGAGTAAGATAAAGAGTTGGAGTGATAGACTTTAAAGTTGCTAATCGTAAGTAAACATTTTCAGGAGCCTTCTAGATTTAGCTCACGATTATAGCATTTATTTAGAAAGTATGAGTTTTCATACAATGTTGAAAATAGAAATAGACCTTGAGTGGTATAAGAGAAGCTATAATACCAAAAATTAATTTTGAGGTGTTCATTTATTCTAAAAGTCTGTAGAGCCGTAGGTGTTATTCTAAGTCCAGTTATTCTAAGATATTGATGTCTGAATAGAGATATAATTTCGGTTATTGATGTCTATTTGCTTTCAAGTAAAGGCTGAGATATAGGTTTAGTTGTTTATTTATTTTTATTATTATATCACGTAGAAATTTTTCATGATAAACGTACAGTTTGAAAGTAAAGCAACAATATTCATTAACTTTTTTGGTCTAATGTTGGCACCTCTTAACCAATGAAATTACTTCCCTTCATTCTCAGAATCCATTTCTCATCACCTTACTGGATGAATTTAAACTGCTGGTAGACGTAAGTTAGCCAAGTATTTCTAAACCATGTGTAAGGTGTTAAACTAAACCTGATGAATACTGTCTTCATTCCACCGATCAACAAAATAAAATCATGATTTGTTGTTAAAAAGGAAGTTTTAAGAAATACTACAGAGTTAACTATAATTTGTGCATAATTTAGACACTATCCGTATATTTTGTGTTTAACTTCGATAGTCCTGCATGCTTTGCTTTCATTCTCTTTCAGTCCTTATTGAAAAGCGCTGTAAAAAATGGTTAATATAAAGCGATGTTACTTTATAAATGAGTCCACATGATGAATACGTAACGTCAGTCTGTTCGTAAACAGGTAATCTTTCATAATAAGACTGTGTTTACCATTGGATTTAGTAAATATATTAAAAATAATTTAAATGAATTTTTCTATTACACTCACCTGAGATGGTTTTCCTTTATTCTACAAAATATATAAATATATTGTCAGTAGTATTGTAAGTTTCATTGTGGATATTCTTTTTGTAAGACAGGATCGCAAACTTTCGATCATAACATAAGGTTGACATAAAACAAATTATACGATTAACTGAATTTAATCATAATTAAAGTGTTTAAAAGATTATAAAGGACAAGTGCGTGTGTGCGTTTTCTTATAACAAAGCTACATTGGGCTGTCTACTGTGTCCACCGTGGGGAACTGAACTTCTGATTTGTAAATCAGCGTGTACCAGCGTGGACTATCAACGGTTAAACTGAAATAGCAATAACAGTGAAACTAAACTTTTTTCATATAAAACTGCGCGAAACAGTAAGTTAAACCTCCTATCTCTATGATGAGAAACTAGGTTAAACATTATATAAAATCATAAAGAAGCAAACGTTTATCCTAAGGCTAAGATAATATAATCAGTGTCTGGTAAATGAAATCGAAAAATTGATGCGACATTCATAGAGTTAAATTATGATACTTTTTGTGCATTAAGGATTTTGATCTTTTAGTAGTTTTTAGATCAAACGATGTTTATTGTTATTTTCATCATATAATAAATAACTTACAAAATATTGATTCTTTCTATACAACATACTTCTTTACATTACATGCTGGAAATGTTTTTGACCTTTTAGTTGTCTAACAAATAACTTATCTACATGTTAACTCCTATACAACATCTTTACATCACATGCTGGAACTGTTTTTGACCTTTCAGTTGTCTAACAAATAACTTATCTAAATGTTGACTCCTATACAACATACTTCTTTACATCACATGCTGGAACTGTTTTTGACCTTTTAGTTGTCTAACAAATAACTTATCTACATGTTAACTCCTATACAACATACTTCTTTACATTACATGCTGAAAGTGTGCTTCTTTCTATTGTCATTTGCTCAATGTTTTTCTCTACTATACATTTCCTTGTTAGTCTCCAATGGTCGTAACTTAAATTACTAAATCTTGAATTAGTAATATTGGATAAAATTACTCTGCTAACCCCCACGGTGGCACAGTGGTAAGTCTGAGAACTTACATTGTAATAAACCGGGTTTCGATGCCCGCGGTGGGCATAGCACATATAGCTTTTTGCGTAGATTTATGCTTCGCTATAAACAAACTAACAAAATTTTCATAACTTAGACAACAAGATAATCACTGCTAAGTCTACTTTCATTTGACTGAGTTAAACCACAAACCATAGGATGTCAAACACTTTGAATTCTTTCATATAAAAACTGGTCTCATAAGTGGTCTTAGTTGAGATACTACGTCACATCCATGTGTTTAAGTAACTAGTATTATTTAACTTTCTATAATATTGTTAAAATACCTTTAAATAACGAACTTATAAGCTCCTGTTCCATGGCATTGCCGACTCCTACAGAAAGATCTTTATGTTGAATTAGCTACGTTATTTATCAGGTAATGTTTACTTCTGGATAATGTTCTTTGATCAAATATTATTAATACTGTACATAAGTTAGGTTTAATTATTTTTCGTGCATTCATTTTGGACAGTATATTCCCTGACCTCATTTTTTAAAGCTTACAAGTGGAAGCTGTATTGATCCAAAGAGTACACTTACGCTGATGTTTTTTGTTGTTTTTTTAACTTCAGCAGATAACTAACGTTGAGCTAAAATTTCTTTTAAAGTTTATTGTGGGTATAAAACATATAAGTTATTGAGTCATTCAACAATAGCGTTTAATGGCTATAAAAACTTAAGTTTTAGTGAATTTACATGGATGGAATTAATGGTTAACAACTTTCACTAAGTTGATGACGTAACGATCGATTTTTTTACCCTTAACTTTTACTGTTTATAGATTGTAAGATGCTTCTGTTCACCTGTTTTTAGTTATGGCCAGAATTTTGTGTCAGCATTATAAAAAAACTAATCACTTACTTTGATATCCGTTAGTCCTTTTTTTTGTCATCTGATAGCGCAGACTCCAATCATGTTCCACTATGATGGTTCAATAGAGTTTGTTTGTTTGAAATTAAGCACAAAGCTATACAATGGAACATCTGTGCTCTGCCTACGCAGGTATCGAAATCAGGTTTCTACCAGCGTGAGTCTGTAGACATACCTCTGTGCCACTGGAGGTAAACTCACTAGAGAGGTTTAGTGTTGCTTACGAGAAGAAATGAAAGAAATAGTAAACTTGTATGTATATATCATGGAAAGTTTATGAGTATGGTACATAAGAAACATGTGAGAATAACTCGATCTGTGTTTTAATTCTCTGTTTAAATTAATCTCTTATTATCATTAACGCCTATTTTTATGTAATATACATATATATATATATATATACAGTCATGTGAAAAAGTTAGGACACCCTATGAAAGCCTGTGTATTTGTGTAACATTTTAGGATGTAAAGATATTTAATCTCAATTTCAACAATACTGAAAGATTATAGGAATATAACTAAACAATTATAACTGAAGAAAATACTTTTCAATATCTTCTGTAAATGTAATTCTATAAAAATGCATATTTTAACTGAGGAAAAAGTTAGGACACCCTACCCCCTAATAGCTAGTGTTACACCCTTTGGCTGAAATAACTGCAGTGAGACGCTTCTTGTAGCCATCTACCAGTCTCTGACATCGGCCTGAAGAAAGTTTGCCCACTCCTCAATGTAGAATTCTTTCAGCTGTGAGATATTTGAGGGGTTTCTTGCATGTACAGCCCGTTTCAAGTCACCCCACAGCATCTCAATGGAATTAAGATCTGGGCTTTGACTCGGCCATTGCAGGACTTTCCATTTCTTATTTTTCAGCCAGTCCTTGGTGGATTTACTGGTATGTTTTGGGTCATTGTCGTGTTGCAGGGTCCAGTTCCGTTTCACCTTTAATTTTCTTGCAGATTGTCTCATATGTTCCTCAATCACCCTTTGATACACAGTAGAATTTATGTTGGATTCTATGATTGTGAGCTGTCCAGGTTCTGCTGCAGCAAAGCAGCCCCAAACCATGACATTTCCAGCTCCATGCTTCACAGTTGTTATGAGGTTCTTTTCCTGGAATGCTGTATTTGATTTACGCCAAACATGTCCTCTGTTCTGGTGTCTAAATAATTCAATTTTGGACTCATCTGTTCAAAGAACATTATTCCAGAAGTCCTGGTCTTTGTCTACATTCTCTCTGGCAAACTTCAGTCTGGCCTTGATGTTTCTCTTAGAGAGCAAAGGTTTCCTCCTTGCACACCTCCCATGCAAGTTACACTTGTGCAGTCTCTTTCTGATTGTTGAGGTATGCACTTTCACATCAACAGTAGCCAGAACCTGCTGTAGGTCCCGTGATGACATTTTAAGATTTTCGGAGACCTCTTTTAGCATCTTGCGGTCTGCTCTCGGATTGAACTTGCTTGGACGACCAGACCTGGGCATGTTGGCAGTTGTTTTGAAAGCCCTCCACTTGTTGACTATTTTCAGTACAGTAGAATGGCTGATTTCAAAATCTTTTGGGATATTTTTAAATCCCTTACCAAACTCATTAGCTGCATTTCTTTTTTCTGAAGGCCTCAGACAGCTCTTTTGCTCTCACCATGGTGCTCATTATCACTTCAACAGTCAGGAGCACACCAAACTAAATGTCTGATGTTTAAATAGAGCAAGCCTCATTCAAAATGCTGAGTAACAATCTTATAATCATGTGCACCTGGTGTGATACACCTGTGTGTGAGTTGAGCCATTTTAAGTGGGAATAAATGTGGGGTTGTCCTAACTTTTTCCTCAGTTAGAATATGCATTTTTGTAGAATTACATTTACAGAAGATCTTGAAAAGTCTTTTCTTCAGTTTTAATTGTTTAGTTATATTCCTATAATCTCTCAGTATTGTTAAAATTGAGATTAAATATCTGTATATCCAAAAATGTTACACAAATACACAGGCTTTCATAGGGTATCCTAACTTTTTCATATACCTGTACCTCTGTTGTATTTGTTTATCTGGTTTAATTTTTACAAATAAAGTCTTTTGCAAACTCACCAGGGAATTAAACCAAAAATACAACTGTTATTGTTTTTTAAAATACGTTTAGTGTTGAGTCTTTAGATTTACGATTACAGAGAGAGAGAGAGATCCACATGCCAGTTGCATGCGTCGCCAACGCTTGGGCTACTCTTTTACCAATAAATACTGGGATTGGCCGTTACATTATAACGTCTCTACGGCTGAAAGGGCGAGCATGTTTGATGTGACGGGGATTCGAACCTGCGACCTTCAGATTGCGAGTCAAGCGCCTTAACCACCTGGCCATGCCTGCCTGACAGTACAAGTAGCTCAGAGTTTTGGCTCTGAGTGAAACCAAGAATTTAACATAATTAACCTTTAAAAGTTCATGAAATAATTTAAGTTGATACATTAAATTAAACTTTCATCCTCATTGGGGACCGTCACTTTTGCTTGTTATTTCATAAAAATGACGACTGGAACAGAAGATATTTAGTGTAAGTACTGAAAAATGACACAAAAGGTGTCACACAAATAAAGTACAACACAAGTTATTTGTTTTATATTAAATATAATTTTATGGACAAGCGTTAAACAAGAAATTTTAAACAAAGATAATTTCAATGAAATTTATTAATCACTCTCCGCCCCCCCAGCGGAATGTCTGCGGACTTACAGTGCTTAAAGACGGATTTCGATATCGGTAGGTGGCAAAGCACAGATAGCACATTAAGTAGTTTTGTGCTTAATTCAAAAGAACATCAAAGTTCTTTTTAAAATTTTAGTTTATTTTGAATTTCGTGCAAAGCTACACGAGGGCTATCTGCGCTAGTCGTCCTTAATTTTGCAGTGTAAGACGAGAAGGAAGGCAGCTAGCCATCATCACCCACCACCAACTCTTGGGCTACTCTTTTACCAACGAATAGTGGGATTGGCCGTCACATAATAACGCCTCCATGGCTGAAAGGGCATGTTTGATGTGACGGGGATTCGAATCCGTGACCCTCAAATTACTAGTCGAGTGCCTTAACCACCTGCCGGGCCTGTCAAAGTTATATCCTGGTATGTTTATCTTAATTTTATTCAATGAGAATTACTTTCTTGCACAGAAATATATCTTTTTATAGCAACTTGGAATCTAAGATAGGTGTTATATTCTAAAACACCAATATATTATAAAGAACAACAGTTAAAGAGTCAGATACGTAAAATAAAATAATGTATATAACAGAAAGATTGTGAGCATTAACTTCTGTGCCTTAACTATTTTATCAGTGAATATTTTACACAGATTCAGATTATAAACAATCCCTGACAATATCTGATGAACTTGATAACATGATAATCAGTATATTTGGTTTAAAATTCATTTGACTAGAAAACACCAACACTTTCTTAAACATGTTTATCGATTGATATTTTATGACCGTCGAATTTAAATCTTTATAGCAATATCCTAATCTATTAATCGACAGTTACACGTTACGTAAAGCTCTTAAATATAATATTTGGTGTGAAACTTGATGTCAAAACAGTGGAACAAAAAGAAAGAAAAAATTTTACAGACTTCATGTTTTGAAAGTAGAAAACAGGAACCTGCATTATTCTGCTACTTATATATTCTCATATACAAGTATCACTTAAGTAAGGAGAAAGTGGAAGTTAGGCGAGAATTTACAGCAACGTTTGATTCAACCAACGTTTTGCTTCCTCCAGTTATTGCTTACGAGTTTGTTGTTTAAGATATGAGTGAAACTTCGAATACCTACTGATGTCGGAAATGTTTTTCTTTCCTAGGTGAAACGAATAAAAATTTAAAATGTCATAATCACAAGAATAGCACAATTTGCGTGTCATTTCATTATATTTGAGTACAGAAATTGTATCATACCAGAGCTTAAACTCTCTTATGTACGTTAGCATACATAACTCATAATTTCTACAATTCATAAAACAAAAGATCCACTAAATATATAGAGAATTTAAAGAAAACTTAGTATTGATTAAGAAAACAAAATGTTAGAACTTAATGGTCATGACGAAAACGTTTTTGTCAAGGAACTTTGTTTCAACAACGTAAAATTAAAAGTTTTTGCAACCAACTTATTTGTCTGAAAAATAATATCACTGTACTTCCTTTCGTCATAGTCACAACACTTTATCTCTGTATGTTACCGGTTTCGGAAGGTTGTATAATTATTACAATATATCATAGAATCAAAACCAGCAAAATTACATTTTATTTGAACTTTTTACAAACTTCGATATTCGTTAGAGTTTCGTAAAACCTCATTGTTTTGATACTATAAATGTGATCAAAGTTTTTTCACTGCAATTTCTATATCTAAGGTAAACCATACACTTTAAGCGTTAGATTGGTTTTGTGGATGTTCTACCTGGTACATCATCTTAAACTATGAACCTTATTCTTATAATGCTCCTAATAACATCAAACAAGCCTAAATATTTAAGATTATCACGTTTTAGTTTCTTACGCGCTCACGTTAGTTTACAAAAATTAGATTTAAGATTCCAAAATCCAGTTTTATTACGAATGGTTTATAATTTTGAGCATTTTTAAAAATGCCTGTGAATCTCTCATACAGCGAAATATCTTTGCAAATAAATGATAAACACTAATTTAAATACATATATGTTTTATTTAATGATGTGTGCAATCTTTTTTTACACATTTGGGTAAGTTAACATTTTCATAAAATGAGAACCTAACAATGGAACAAATGGCGCTTACACAAGAATGTGTTTGTTTATATGTTTTGAACTTTTGCGCAAACTACACGAGAGCTATCTGCGCTAGCCGTCCCTAATTTAGCAGAGCAACACTAGGCAGCTAGTCATCACCACCCACCGCCAAATATTGAGTTACTTTTTTACCAACGAATAATGGGATTGATTATCACATTATAACACCCCCACGGCTGAAAGAGCAAGCATGTTTGATATGACGGGATTTGAATCTGTTACCCTCAAAAATAGTCTTCATAAGCAACAGTCTTCTCATCTAAAGTCTTTTCAACAGTTTTTAAAATATGCAGAATATGTTGTAAGACTTACAAACGTAGACAACTATGAAGTAGTGGAAAATACAGCCATACTGTCACGGGTTAAAAATGAAAAAAAAAGCATTTTAACGTGTTTAACTGCCTTTAAACAGTTATCACTTTGCCTCTTGCTTCTTTCATTAACAGTTGAGGTTCTGTTAACGTACATAACTTGTTAGTAATGCACTCAGCAGCAAACTTGAGGATTTATGTCGCTAAAATTACAGATTCAATCAATTCAGTGGACAGAGCACAGATAGTCCACGGTGCAGCTTTGTGTTAAACAAAAACAAATTGTCATCTGGTGAGAAAACCCTAAATTTACAAACATGCAACGCTAAAATCAGGGTATCGATTCCACGCAGTGGACATGCCATATTGCCCAATGTTTTCCTTTAAAACAAACCATTAATAATATTAAAGAACCAACTGAGAATCCTCAATAGCCACAGCACTTGAAATTCTTATAGACAGAATTAAAGTAAATTAACATACGAAACTTTTATATTCTATTTTATTTGCTATATTTTCGTGCGCTAGCAATACCAAGCGTGAGACGCGTATACCCGATTCGATTTTATTACTCATCGGGACCTTTATGTGCTTACCCTAAAATGAATTTTTTTAGGCAGGACTAAACTAAATTAAGCTATGAGATCTTGGGCGTGGTCAGATACATTAATCATAAAGGTTTGACCTCAAATACTGTAATTAGATCTCTAATCGATCCAGAGATCACGGAGCTATGAGCTATATTTTGTACTTGAAAAAAAACAAAAAAACTTAGAGCCGTTATGCCGCGGCTGAAAACAGTGAGAGAGACAACTATACTTTTGATATTCATGCGTATTTATCCCAAGCTTAACAAATAACCAGTTTGTTGCATCTGTGTCATTCTCATAAATTGTGAGTAATAACAAAAAGGAGAAATACCCAAGAAATAAGCCTAGGATGGAAGTATCATAAATTAGATCTTAATGAATAACGTACATTGAATGACAGATAGAATGAATATGAATCCTGCAGTAACCAACTAGCACGACAACACTAAAGGCGCTGCTTTGATAACCTTACTGAGTGTTTCTTTCTTTTCCTTTTTTAGAATATTTTTCTGGGGCTTAGTGGTAAACTTAAGAACTTACAACGCTAAAAACCCGGTTTCGATACCCATCATGGGAAGAGCACAGATAATCCATTCAGAAAGCAGAAAATCCCCTAAATATATAGAGATAATTTAAGTAAAACTTAGCAGTTACTAAGTATGTGTGTTTTTCTTACAGCAAAGCCACATTGTGCTATATGCTGTGTCCACCGAGGGGAATCAAACCTCTGATTTTAGCGTTGTAACTTCGAAGACTTACCGCTGTCTCTGTAGGGGACGCATTGATTAAGAAAACAAAGTGTTAGAATGATCATGATGAAAAAGTTTCTGTCAAGTAACTTTGTTTTAACAACGTAAAATTAAAAGTTTTTGCAACCAACTTATTTGCCTGAAGAATAATATTACTACATTTTCTTTCGTTATGGTCATAACGGTTTATCTTGGGTTTATCATGGTAATGATAATTCTGACTAGGAAACAAAGGGTGAGAATCACTTTATTTGTATTCTGCATCATAGACAGGTGTCACATCAGACAGATATCGTTAAACGAACTCATTATGTATCTTAACTTGGTAATTGGCAGAAAAACAAAATAATTCACCACTTTTTAGACTAAATGTGATTGTGAGTGACAGATGAACTGTAATATGAAATGCGCATGTCATAAAGTTTATTTTGCTATCTATCTATCAGATAGCCTATTGTGTAGCTTTGTGCTTAATTACAAACAAGTCCACCACTGGTACAGCGGTAAGTCTCTAGATTTACAATGCTAAAATCAGGAGTTCGATTCTCCTCGATGGACTCAGCAGATGGCCCAATGTGGCTTTGCTATAAAAAAAAACACATACACACATTACAAACAAACAGATAAGTATGGCCCAAGAGTCAGCGGTGGATCGTGTTGGCTAGCTGTCTTCTCTCTAGTATAACACTTCAAGTTAGAAACGGCCAATGAATATAACTATTGAGAAGCTATGCTCAAAAGTAAGCAAGAAAAGAT
This sequence comes from Tachypleus tridentatus, assembly GCF_004210375.1. Lineage (NCBI taxonomy): Eukaryota > Metazoa > Arthropoda > Merostomata > Xiphosura > Limulidae > Tachypleus > Tachypleus tridentatus. The sequence goes on from NC_134836.1 coordinate 93,526,723, forward strand.
GTATGATAATGCTAAATTCGGGGCTCAGTTCTTGAGGTGGTGCAGCGCAACATTGTCTTCTAGTTTTACTATGAAATGTAGGCCAAAGTTCACAAGAAACCACCTAAATTTTAACGTAGGAAATGAAATAAAAATTGACATCATATATCTTAATTTATATAACTAAAATGTGAAAAATTTAATTATACATACGTATCTGTATAAATTTAAAATTAAATGAACATAACACAAAGAAGTAACAACACCTCCACCATCTCTTGAAACCTTTGTGGTTTGTTTGTTTGCTTTGTATTTAAGCACAAAGCTACACAAAGGGCTGTCTGTGCTCTGCCCACCACAAGTAAGAAAGAGATGAATATTGGTTAATTCCCCTGCAGTTGTACTAACATAATATTACTTGAAAATTAATAATTAAAGGAAAGCGTTAGAGTGTTTTGGGATCAAAATGTTTATCAACTTAACGTGAAGTTCTAAACAGTCTGCTGTACATATCCATTTGCCGCTTGTACTCTGCTGAAAATTGTTTATTTGTTATGGATTTCACACAAAGTCTAAACGCTACCTACGCCAGCCGTCAATAATTTAGCAGTGTAAAACTAGAGGGCCAACGGTGATAACTCATAAGTTACTCTTGTCGGGTTTATTATAAAGAAAGTTCGTATTCTTTATTGAGCATAAGTGATTTTGTTCATCTTATAACACTAAGGAATTGTTCTGTTTAAAGAGTAAATAAAACCAAAATTAAGAGTAACAAATATTTTTATTCCTTTCTTTCCATGTTTATATGTTATGCTGTGCTCTAGCCTACATAGTGCATAATTCTTTCTCTAGATTCATGGCTTGCGCATGTTTTACTTACATCACGACACTACAAACTCTACACCACATGTGACGTCATTTTAGTGCCTACGGAATGATCGACTGACAGACAACACACTATTTTACAGTGATGTGATTAGTTACAACAGGTGATCCCTCTATGTGGCCTTCGATCCTCTTTCGGGGAAACAAATTTATACATGTATGCAGTAACAAATTCGTGAACAATATTGTTTTTGTGCCTCATAAATCTTGTGAAATAAAAGTAAAATATTACAAAAAGGGAGACAAGAATAGGGAAAAATTTAAATGAAGGGAGACAAGAATAGGAAAAAAATATTACAAAAAGAGAGACAAGAATAGGGAAAAATTTAAATGAAGGGAGACAAGAATAGGAAAAAATTTAAATGAAGGGAGACAAGAATAGGAAAAAATATTACAAAAAGGGAGACAAGAATAGGGAAAAATTTAAATGAAGGGAGACAAGAATAGGAAAAAATTTAAATGAATTGTTATTTTTCAATAAATAATGGGCTTTGAATAAACAATACTTTACATTTCGTCCACAAACTTGACTGAAAGTGTACTTAGAGAGTAAGTGTTGTTGCTGTTGTTTTAACGTAAATTTACATAATTTTATTTCTGTGATCTGTCTACCTCGGGGAACCATACCGTTGAAATGAGGGTTTATAAATTCGTAAACTTATCGCCGACTAACTTTAAAGACCAGAATCAGAGGTAAACATAAGTTGTTATCGGTAGCATAAAGAAAGTGTGATAAATATATGCAAACGTTGACACCAGTCGTATTGTGATCATGTCTTTTGGTAGCTCAGTGGTAAGAATGGGGACTTATATCGTTAAAAATCCAGTTTCGATGTCAGTTTCGTAGCTTTGCGGGTAACAATCAAATCGTATTCTAGTGAGGAGTAGTTGATTTCAAAAATAAGTGACTCAGAAAATTAAAATATTGTAACTTTGTTTTAAACTTAAAGCGCTCAACATTCGTAGGCAAACCTAACAAGTATGCGCGACGTAATCTCAATAGTAATACCATAAAAACCGTGAAAAGTGCAGTAAAGATCGTAAAATGTCTACATGGCTTCTTCGATCCTGAAAGAAGGTATATTTGGATCAAACCCCACGTATGCTGGTTGACACACGCGCGAATAGTTCACGAAACACCTAAGTTGTGCTTTCCTCATCTGAATTAGGCAAAGAGTAAACATTCCAAAACTATCTACACCTTTCTTTTGGACCCGCAAATACTATCGTTGTACTAAATACCGTGTTATTAGTCGAAATATGGCTAATAAATTGACTAAAAGTCCGAAAATTGTGATTTTTTTATTCCTACCAAAATGACCAAAAATAGGCATACCCCGTATTTTCTATGCATAGCTATAGAACCGGTATAAAAGCATCTTTCTACCAAGTTCCATGAAAATTAGTCAAAATGTATAGTAAAATATATATACTTGTGTTAATTTTAATTGCTGTAAATATGGCCGCACAGAAGCCATTGTGTGCTACCATATGATATTGATATTGGTATCAATTTTAATGCGATTAAAATGCATGTTTAAATTATTTAAACAGATATAAATGACGAAAATAGAAAAGGGTTGGAGGATACTGAACCGAGGTATGATCTTACTACAGTTCAAGTTAATCCTCCTATAAACTAAGGAGTGATGATCGATTGAAAAGTATTTGAAGGAAGAGGATAGAAAGAAAAAAAACAATATAAAAACAGTACATTTCTTTGTGGAGACATCAGCATATAGCTCATTTAATAAAGATATTATAAAGAAAAACATTTAGGTATACCGTATTAGGCTTGGATACGTGAAAACCAACAAATCAATATATAGTTTTCATGGCTTTAAAATAGCAAAACCTGAAATATAATTAGAGAATCATATTAAACTACATTCAAATACCTTAAATAAAGTTGAGAAATAATAAAGCCATAGTGTTTTAAAGTTTGAGTTACGGATTTGTGTTCTTATTTCTGTGTGATTTATTTATACAGATATTACTGTTCATAGTTGCTACTCACTTTGTTTCTGAATTTCTATACACCAGGGTTATCTAATTATAGTAGCTTCAACTTTCAAATTGAAGCTGTCATTTCAAAGGAAAGACAGCTCGTCAACGCCACTCACTGAAAGCTCTTAGAATGCTCTTGTATGGTTGAGAGGTAGGATTTGACCATCGTTTTCATAGCACATCTGAGATCCCAAAGTGCTTGGAGCAATTTGGCAGCAATGGGCCACAATGAATGAAACTTCGAATTCACGTTCTACGCCCGTCCCGTCATCGTTCAGAAAATGCTACACTTAATTAATTTCCTTTTTGTGTGCGAAGCAAAGCCCATTACATGTTATATAACAACGTGTGCGAAATGTATTTTCACTCGGGTTTTTTTTTACAATTGAAAATAAATCAGAGATAACGTGTTCTTTCTATAGATGCTGATTTATTCATTCACCTTTCACATCAACACAAAGTACAAACACACATTAGTTTAACATTATTTCTAGTAAATAATATTGAATAAACCGACGTCAAATAACACCATACTATAACTCCTTAAGATCAACCATATTAATAATCGCTTCAACTAATCGAAAAGTATAAAACTTGTGTACATATATAATATATCTGTACGAATATCAAACTATTTAAATTACATAAACACAGACGATTAAGTAATACTCCAAGATGTTTTCGTAAAAGTTCATTTTATTGAAGATATGATTTTATCTTATTCAACTGCTTTACTTATTTCATGGAATCCATGAACAGTTAGATACATGCATGTTTAACGACAACATTGCTATGAAATTCTGTCGAACACATTTTTTTTTTAATTTCACCAAGTTTAATTTTATTTAATTTGTTATAGAATGCCTTAAACAGTTCCTGAAATGTTTATTCAAGCCACAAGTACAGACTAAAAGAAACTAATTAACTTGGATATGTTTAGACATTGTGTTATTCCACTTAGACAACTTATTAGATGCAAATATTCAACACTTAACAAAAACGATGTATAAATACGGTACGAAACGGTTTGTTTTGGAATTTTGCACAAAGCTACTCGGGGGCTATCTGTGCTAGCCGTCCCTAATTTAGCAGTGTAAGACTAGAGGGAAGGCAGCTAGTCATCACCACCCACCGCCAACTCTTGGGCTACTCTTTTACCAACGAATAGTGGGATTGACCGTCACATTATAACGCCCCCATGGCTGGAAAGGCGAGCATGTTTGGTGTGATGGGGATTCGAACCCGTGACCCTCGAATTATGAGTTGAGCACATTAATCACCTGGACTACAGGAAAAGAAACGAACAAAAGGAAAAGGTTTAAAAGACGATACACAAAATTTGCATTTTCGTCATTCCAACACTGAAGACAAGCGATATCTACAATTCTTGTTATTTTGTAAAACATTCTAATATTTAATAGTGATGAGTTTGCTAGTCATTGTTTTAATACCTACGCCAAATATTGTATTTTTCTCAGTTACCATGACAACTTTAAGAACCATTATATCATCGCCATCGTCATCACGATAGCATCTCTTATTTCTTTTGTTATGCACGAGACATGACTTATTCGGTAGAAGAGGTTTTAAACGCTGTTTGTGTTCATAATTAAAAGGCTGTTCGTTTAGCTCTTCATGCGTGGCACGTTTCTTGAGCTTAGGAACTCGAAATGGATTATGCCTGACACGAGGCGTTTGTTGGTAAGCATTGATCTGTGCTATTGGTTTGATAACATTAAAATCGATACCACATGTTTTCTCTCAAGATCTGTTAAAACTGTGATTCTCGTACAATGATAATGTTTTAGTGTGTTTTTATAACTAAGTGGAATCAAACATGATCCAAAATGTAGTTAGTTATACAGTAGTTATTGGCATATGTCCAAGGGCCATTTTGGCTCTACACCGTACAATATCCGTCAGTTTAAGATACGTATATCTAACTAAGTAAGCTTCATGACGGCCTATAATTTGTGTTCAGAAGCAAATTATGATAATATAATAGTAATTTAACAAACAAAACACGATTTATAAGCATACTGAAGCGGTTTTATTTTGGGGAACATGTTATTACATGTTTAAACAGAGAATTGGTGTGTCGTTGTATAACAAAAACAGTCAACATCAAAATCAGTTGTAATAAGTAATACAACTAGAACCTATGAAATACTCTACAGAATGATGAAGGATAATTTCTTCTTTTGCGATAAACTATCAAATAGCCCGGCATGGCAAGATCATTAGGGCGCTCGACTCGTAATTTGAAGGTCGCGGATTCGAATCCACGTTACACCAAGCATGCTCGCCTTTTTGACGGTGGGAGCGTTATAAGTTACACTCAATCGCACTATTCGTTGGTAAAAGATTAGCCTATGAGTTGGCGGTGGGTGTTGATGACTAGTTGTCTTCCCTCTAGTTTTAAACTGCTAAATTAGGGACGACTAGCACAGATAGCTCTCCTGTAGCTTTGCGCGAAAATGCAAAACAAACAAATCTTCCAAGCAATTTGGATGGTCAGTCTGAATTATTATAATCTAAGCTGATAATGTTTTCTGGTATGTCTTCCTATTCTTTTTATGTATAAAAATGTAGCTAAACCGAAACAATTGGTGTAAAAGATAAAACGAATGGCTCAAACTAAATGGGAGAAGACGGATTAGAAGCAGTTCTGAAGACGAAAGGAAGAATTTTGATCACCAAACAACGACTAGCATTAACACAACAAGTTTTATACAACACCTCTTTAAACACTTGAAGTGAAGAAATACTCTATGAAACTTCAAATTCTGGTTCAAGATGGCTGCTACACTAAGATAATGTATAACCTGAGCAGAAAACTTAACAGCTGTTTAAGAAATAACTTGGAACAGTTAACACATGACTACCAAATCGTATGCACTCTCATTGCTTCATATTAAATATTTGTACTGCCTGTTCAATTAGTCTTGTTGAAGTAGGAGTTGATATCAGATAAGGTTTTATTAATTTGAGTTTGAAGAAGTTTAATTAGTTCTGTGTCGATAAAGGACATGATTTCCTTTCTTGTAGCATAAGAATAACTCGAGACACACCAAGATCACAACCTTACAGTTACATGACCAGCCACAGATATGAAAGTTTACACTTTGGCAGCGAGTTTTATCCAAACGAAACGTTAATTTATTTCATGGACTGGTATTAATGTTTCCTTTTTGCAATGAAAACTAGAACGTCTTCCTATTTCGGCTGTTATTGGTATGTATGTACGAGCAGTATTTATTTAATTTTTTTTCGCTTGTTAGACATTAATGGTGCCCATCATGGCTAGATGGTCAGGGTGATCGACTCGTAATCTGAGGATCACAGGTTCAAATCCCTGTCACACCAAACATACTTGCCCTTTCAGCCGTGGGAGCATTATAAGTTACAGTCAATCCCACTATTCATTGGTAAAATAGTAGCCCAAGAGTTGGCGGTGGATAGTGATGACTAGCTGCATCCTTCCCTCTAGTCTTACACTGCTAAATTAAGGACGACTAACGCAGATAGCCCTCGAGTAGCTTTGCGCGAAATTCAAAAACAGAACAAAGATCCCAGCCACTCCGTGACCCTGATCGCGGGACGTTCCACTGATTAATGTGGGTTGATCAGCGGTTTGCTTCTTTTCTGCTGGCGGACTCCGGACTTGTTCACTTCCTTTTTGCCTCCTTCGTCTCGTTCTGTGTACTCATCCGAGATTTTCATACTGCCCCATTTCACTTCATTGCCTCAAACAAGTCAAATTAAAATACAGGAAAACTTCCACGTAAAAATAAATAATCTTCCACGAGGGGGGACGAAGAGGAACCACAACGATCCTGACCACCCCTATTAAGGAGAGAATTCCTCAGACTTCTCTCTTTCTAAACTAACCCCCTGCCAAGGTTTCGTTTCGTTACAACGAAATTTGCCATGTTGAAATTTGACTCGAATGGTGGCAAGAATACGATACGTTTTTTTTTTTTTTAATTTCGTGCAAAGCTACTCGAGGGCTATCTGCGCTAGCCGTCCCTAATTTAGCAGTATAAGACTAGAAGGAAGGCAGCTAGTCATCACCACCCACCGCCAACTCTTGGGCTACTCTTTTACCAACAAATAGTGGGATTGACCGTCACATTATAACGCCCCCACGGCTGAAAGGGCGAGCATGTTTGGTGCGACCGGGATTCGAACCCGCGACCTTCGGATTGCGAGTCGAATGCCTTAACACGCTTGGCCATGCCGGGCCCAGACGCTAAATGAACTTCATATGACTCAAACATTGGCAGTAATACGGAAAATGAGCTTCACATGATAGTATTGCTAAGGCAGACAAGCATGAACAAACAGACGTAAAATAGCTGGAGTAAAAATAATAACATCAAAGATACAGTATATTTATGCGATAGTCTCTGGTTATGATAAATATTACATGTAATAATTTCGCACAAAATTACTAAAATACGGGGATGAGCACAATATTGTTCCTCGAACAAAACAGACAAGATGAATTTAGAATAAAAACAACAAAATATTTTTTGCATTCCAGTTACCGAAATGTCGTGTTTTTTGAAATTGTAATAATGAAACGATGGACATTACGTATTAAGTACTGAATTAAAACTGTATCGTTGAAATTAACAATATAAAAACAATTCGTTTCAATCTTCTAGATGTTCTGATGAGACGGCTGTAAATCTACTGACTTACAACGCTAAAATTCGGGGTTCTATTCTCCACTCGTAGACAACACAGATAGCCCAATGTGACTTCGTTCTGAGAAAAACAAACAAGACAATCAATCTTCCAGTACTTAAGCCTCAATACTTACCGTATTCCCGCCATCATAAGAGTTAAGCCTCACAGTGGCACAGCGGTATGTCTTCCGACTTACAGAGCATAGGTCGCCTATTGTGTAGCTTTGTGCTTAACTTCAAACAACAACATTAAAGTTAATATCAACATATTCTCTTAAATAAACGAACACCGGAATTTTTAACATAATAAAGAGACCATAGGTTGTCTCTGCTTCATCACAGTACGCTTTGGTTATATTTTAATGATTTAATCAAAAGACAAAGCAATAACACATATTTCAACCAACATTTATTGTTCTATAGTGGTCAACTTGCTCTTGGAACAATAATACGAAACAACGAGGAAAAAAATTAAAAGAGGTAAGACCTTTCTACACATTGTACAGGGAAAAATACTTGTGGTACACATATATTTGTATAAACAATAATTTCAATTTCAGTTATAGTTACTAATACAGGAAAATACACTACAACTTAGATTTTAGTATATAAAAAAGAAAGAATCGTCAAATGTTTTAATTAAAATGTTTTGTTTTGTAGAAGTCAGTTTGTTATTAGCACGAGAATATGAAACAATGAGGGGAAATTTAAACGCGGTACATAAGTATCGCTTTCAAACACATTCACCGCATCCTATAGGAGCCTTCTCTTTGTTTGTGCTTGGAAAAACTTACGATGGAGATATCTCTGAATAAATAATTATTTCTCGTTTCAATTATAGCATTGAAGCTGTTATTGCAGAGAATCACACTGAAACCGAACTAAGTTAAATGTGTAATAAGCTTTGTGCCTAACATGAACTTTCCGTACTTACCATTAAACACTGGCCGCCTCCTATGTTCACTCGTTGACTTCAAACAACGCTGGCTTCACGTGCACGTCAGACTGTGTGCCTCCTCTTCCCGCGCGATGCTGAGGGATTCTGATCAATTCAGAATTTTGTGATCACCATCACCCTGCACGCGCTCGTCTGTACGTGCGTATCAACTTTATTCTGTCACGAGGTGATCTGTCATTCAAACAAATCCTTCTCGCTTGGACTACTGTCAAGATCCACTTCATCGAATTATACCTTTACTCAAAGTAATGAGGCTAGACTCTTAGAACACTGACCTCTTAACGAGCCAACATTTTGTTTTATTCGACTACAGAGAGAGAGAGAAATAAATTTCCGTGACCTTCCAAACATAAAATCTACTGTTCTACCTTTCGTCACAAAGAGTCTCCTTTTACATGGAACCAGGAAAGTGTTATTATTGCAAATATAAGATAATCAAACTCTTGCTTATTTGTTGTCGTGGCCCGGTATGGCCAGGGTTTAAGGCACTCGACTCGAAATCCGAGGGTGGCGGGTTTGAATCCTCGTCACACCAAACATGTTCGCCCTCTCAGCCATGGGGGCGTTATTATGTGACGGTCAAATCCACTATTTATTGGTAAAAGAGTAGCCTAAGAGTTGGCAGTGAGTGATGTTGACTAGCTGTTTTCCCTCTGGTCTTACATTGCTAAATTAGGAACAGCTAACGAAGATAGCCCTCGTGTAACTTTGGGCAAAGTTCAAAACAAACAAACAATTTGTTACCGTATAGCTTTTGGGTTCACTGTTGATATTATCAAATAGCGTTAATATTTATTTTTGACACAGAGACTATTGTAAAACATATTAATTACAAGTTAGCCAGTAGTTTCTTATTTGAAATTTTTTTGAACTAATCAAGACATGGTAAAAATCAGGTGTTTTGTGTTTTTGATGTGTGCTTTAGAGGTTCACAAACACAGCCATCCCTAATTTAGACCCACCGCTTACACCATTACCGTTACAGGATATTTTCACAGCAGAAAGCGAGCAATGTGTTTATCCGTATCGCGAATTCAATCTCCAGTTTTCCCAACTGATCTCTTATATCAGAAAATTGATCTTTTAAATCAATTTTTTACCGCTATCTCTACGTTCCCCCACTTTTCTTTCTCACTAATGGCGCATCTTCGATATGATTAATATATACATTGACTTGGTAACTAAATTAATCTTTAAAGTTTATGAAATAATTTGAGAACAGTACAAACTGCGAATTAGGCTAGTGAGAAAATTGGCAAGTGAAATGAACTTGTTGTATTAGAGACTTCCGCGAAGTTCGGCCTTTTAGTGAAAATTAATAAGCTAACTTCTGTAATTTGCTGTCAAAGTAATAAAATGCTTCCATTTTTATTAAATGGATTGAATTTGACATTTTTCTTTTATTGGAAAACTTCACACCAATAGAAAACTTTACAGCAATACAGTTAAGACTGGATACTCCAAGCTATGCAAAAGGTTGGGCTTGCATATGTTTACTTCATTCAACACGATAGTAGAAAATAACCCTCCATATGGTTACTGTCTTATACATTATGGTATATCATGAATTTTCTGTTAAATTGACTCTGTCTATACATTATAGAAAAAGATGGGCGTGCGTATATTTGAGCAATTATACATTGTAGTACCAAATGACCTTGTATAAGTTTGTCGTGTTACGTACGTTATGTTGAGAGGCAATTCTAAGTTGGTATTGTTACACAATGTAACGCAGGATTACTCTGTTTTGTTACGTATGGTGGTAGAGGACAACCTTGATTACGTTTGTTCTATTATACATTATAAAAATAGGATGATTTGTTACATGTTTGTTCTGCATCATTTTGTACCAAAGGAGGAGTGACCTTGGGTATGTTTTTATATTTTATTGTTACACATTATTGTATTAAATGAACATTTATGTTTCTTCTTTTATATTATTATTATATAGCAGTGACTTTTCAACCCTAGTTTATATTATAGTATATGTTCATTAGCTGAACACGTATCTTTGTCTGTTGTACATCTCTGAATTGCAATAAGTTCTGTGTATTTGTGTGTTGTTTTAATGCCTACCTGAAAAAGGTAATAATTTAGAAAGTATTTTAACATTTTCACGCTGCAACAGCTTATAAAATTATGAAAATCTCAAAAAATAAACTTATCCATCGGTAACATTTGTTCAGGTAAGTCAATAACTCGCCACACGAGAACAACTAAATGAACAAGAGTTGATAAAAGTTTGTTTGTTTGTTTGTTGAATTTTGTGAACAGCTGCTCGAGGGTTACTTGTTTTAACCGTTTCTAATTTTGTTGTTGTTTGTAATTAAGCACAAGGCTGCACAAAGGAATATCTGTGCTCTGCCTACCACGGGTATCGAAACTTGTTTTTTAGCGTTGTAAATCCGCTAGAGTACTTACCGCTGTCCCACTGAAGGGGTCAATTTTGATAAACTAGTTAACACCACCCACCGCCAACCCTTGGACTATTGTTTACTAACGAATAGTGGGATTAGCCAAAACACCATAATGTTTCTACTGCTGAATGAGCGAACATGTTCGATGATAAGATTTTAACCCGCAGATTGCTAGTTGTTTGCTCTAGCAAGTTTGAGTTGACAGAAGAACGCCCTCTTTGCGGTAACCGAGGTAATTTTACCGATAATAGGTTACCAATTTATATTCACTTGTTCAAGTGATTTTTCTATTAATAAAAATATATAATAAAATAAAATTTAGCAAATATTTTAAAAAATAAACGTACATATTCGTAACATACATACATTACCATATACATTAAAATTTCTAAGAAGATAAAAATATTATATTCCAAAAATCCCAAGGTGTATTTAAAAAACAATAACTTTTTATTAAAGTGTATTGTCGAAATAAGACATTAGAAATAGAAAACTGTGTTCTAAAGTTCCACACGTTAAATGATAAATAATTTTATCGGATATTAATGTCAGGTGTCGCAACTGACCATGTACACAAATATTTCCAAATACCCAATACTTTTAGTTCATTTATCGGACACCACTCTAACTGAACACCAGAAAAAGTTTCCTGTTCATTAACATTTGCATATGTTTAGTATTCCACTTTTTAAAATATTTTGTAAACCTGTTTAATAAAGTCACTTGCAATGGCCTACCGACGCTCTGTTCCCTGCAAGGATTCAGGTTTTTTCAGTGGTAAGTCCCTAAACCTACCTGTGAAACTTAGTAGAAACACGGTAAATTACAAAATGTAACTTCAAGCCAGTGGCGTATTTAAGGTTGTGTAGGCCCACAGCCTAATATTTTTCGTGTGCCTTACATCGTATGTAATTTTACATAGTATAAAATTATTAATGGGCCTCCATTATGACCATAGGCCATGGGGCTGAGCCCCTTCTAGAACCTAACTAAATGCACCACTGCTTTTGACAAAACGAAGAAGTGTATGTTTTGTATAAAATCTCAGTTATTACGTGGAGATGTTTGTTGTGGTTTGATTTGAATTTCGCGCAAAGCTACACGAGGGCTATCTGCGCTAGCCGTCCCTAATTTAGCAGTGTAAAACTAGAGGGAAGACAACGAGTCACCACCACCCATCACCAACTCTTGGGCTACTCTTTGAAAGGGGCGAACATGTTTGATGTTCCCCGCGCCCCTCAGATTACGATTCGAGTGCCTTAACACGCTTGGCCATGCCTTGCCAGGGGTCAATAATAGATTGAAGAGCTCATTCTGTTGGAGCTGCTTTTAAGTTCAAGGTAACTTCAAGTACCATTTGTATACTCAATTTGCAGAAGGTGTTCAAATATTGCAAGATATTTAATAATTAATTGTGCCAAAACGTTAGAAGCAAGTAAAACGGTTGGGCATTGCAAAAGTGGTTCTTATGTAAAGTTATATATTTAAGTTCAAACGTTCACCATTATTATTATTATTAATCTCTTTGGGGCTAAAGATACAACAGCAGAGTAAGTAAACTGAGGTAACTTTAATCTGTAGCTATTTATGGGCTATTACAGGTCAGTTAAGGAAACCCAGCCGTTTATCACAGAATTAAAACATTCCTGCTCATTTCATTCAACCAAAGCATTCATTTTACTTTTGTAATTTCTAATTTTCATGAAAGTTCCGAAGTTCGACTGGCTTGCATCCCTTATATACCAAAATATTTAAACTCTCCAGCAACAAAAAGATTGTTTTAGACATGGACTTCATTCTTCGCAAAAAGAATGTTCAGTCTCGGTTTTTCATTGTGTCTAATAACTGTGAATGACATTATTATTGTTTTTCCTGACTGGTAAAAATTCTATTAGATGTCACTACTGAAGCTTTACAGACTTTTGGAAAAGGATTTTATGAAGGTGTGAAGTAGGTTACGCTCTCATTAGTTGAGTCTACTATTTAGTATACTAATGATAATAGGACAACTTGAAATTAAACATAAGATGAAATAAATGTATAGTAAGTTAATCTATTAGTTTTAAGTGAACAATGGGGATTATTTCGATCAATTAAAGGTGATTAACAACTTGACCTTAATTTTGTAATATTACTGCTTGTAAATAGTAAGTAATACATAACGATGTCACCTCAGTATATCATAAAACCTAGTAAATTAGAAAATTTTCAAAATCATTGAAAGTTATGGAAAAAAAATTGGAAAACGGTCCAGCGAGAGTATGTTTTAATTTGGTATATTTTCTTAGTGGTGCGAAGCTAGTACTCTTTATTCCACTACGTGTTTGTGTCAACAAAAAATTCAACAACATTCTTAAATATTGCTGATATTATAAAAATGATAATGTAATACTAAATTGTATCCAATATTATGTGACTTGTAAGGGATTTTGTCGTGTGTTTTTCTTAGCTTACAGAAGGAGTCTTCAAATGTTTTTGTATCAGATTTATTACCTGACCTTATGCTGAAAAATATACTTTTTCCAGAATAACGAGTTCATTTTTAATATGTAATTACTTTATTTAGTACCACTTGTCATGTTACTCTAAACTTCTTTTGCATTATTTGCTTGGATTTCTTGGTCATTAATTCAAATTAATTGCTAGGAAGGCTTTGAAAGAGACACCTGAGTCTCTGTTAGTGTATGGAAATTGATATCAGAAATCAATACCACATCAAATAATAACAGCAGTTGATACCATACTGTGTGTCATATAATTCTCTTTTCTTTTTGTAAGTTCTGCTTTAAAGTATTAAACACTTTTGTGTAATTATCAATTCAGAATTTATATTTTTTGAAATACATAATTATGTAAATTCAAAATGAATAAGTCAGCACACCTGATGTAATAAATGGGAGTTGCAACCCTACCCTCAGAAAGTTTATTAATTACTTGTACAGAGTGGCATGTACAACATAAAACATCACAAGTGGCAAAGTTGACAGTAAATAAAACAAGTTTGTTCTCGGTACACACAAAATTGGTAGTGAAGATAAAGAGACAGTTAACTATCAACACTATGTATATAAAGGAAAACAAAAAGAGAGAGTGATGGACATGTGTGATGGACATGTAACTATTTTACATGGATTTACCACTGCTCATTACATACTTAGAATTACTGTTGGAATGACATTCTACATATTTTGTACTTCGATTACAGCACTAAATTACAACCATTTTGTTATATATTTTAATAACTTGTACTATAGTGTAAGATAAAAAAATAGAAATATTATAAGTGAGTCTTTTCATTACAATGTAAGAAAAGAACAAGAGTATAATAAAATCGGTTTGGATCTGTTACCAATGCACACTTTGAGAGTTCACACCATTCCAACAGTAGCAGGTGAAGAGAAGGCATGATGTTGAAAGCAAAATCATTATTATTAAATCAGTAGTAGTAATTGATGCTTGAAGTGTGGTGGGATACTATCCTACTTTTTGTAAGAAGGGCTTGAAATAATCTCACTTCTATTTAGTAGACTTGAAACCATTTCAGTACTTTTACAGTTGCCAAGGGCTATTCCATGCATCCTGACTCTCTCTTTTGCAGTGGTAGGACATGAAACAACAATGAAGCAAAGTACAACTCACAGTCACAGGAGTTATTTCCACTCCCATTTTTCATAAACAGTCTTAATTGTGAATGTACCACTCACAACAGTTGTCATGACTGTAATCCTCTCAGAAGAGATAGATTCAAAGACAGTGTAATAGATATTTATGGCAGCCATTTGAAATGAGACAAATAGACCTGGATTTATCTAAAGGATCGGTGGCTGATGTGGAGTTAAGCTATGCCTGTAGATAAATCATGCCATTATGCCCCCTATTTATCTACTAGGTTGATCTGCCTCAAATTTTCTAAGCAATAATTGTGAAATAACAGTCCACTTGTTGAATACACATTTTGTCCTGTCACTGTAGTAAAAAAAAAAAAAGTAGTATGATTATTATAAATTTATTTATAAAACTATAAATGTCCATTGAGGCTCTTTCAGGTTGATACATTTTAAAAGGCAGCTCATATCTTAATAGAGAGAGCCTTTATATGCTGTAAAACTATATTTTTATCAACATTACTTGATCACTTTTACTTTATATATGCCCAACAAAATTGATTTTAGGGCAGTTAAATGTTCATATAATCAAATCCTTTAGTCCCTTCTTACCATTTATTAAATGTAAATTTCAAAAATTTGTTTTTGGATAATTTTTGTTTTATTAATAGCACATGTTCATTTGAAGCTTGATAACGTGTGTGTATATATATATATACACACACACACACACTTGGTACACAGTATATAAAATGTCACCACTTGCATTGTACTATTACCAGTGAATATTACCAGTTGTAACTTTTTGGATTAGCTATTCTAACTTAAGGGATGCAGTGTTGGATGCAAGCTTGTACATACATTATTAAAGGTGATACTCGTTATGTTTTTAAAGCATACATCATTATATGCTCTTCAGTAATGCTATTTCTCTGTTAGAGTTTAAAATGTGTGGCATGGTTTACTTGGTGATTATGATGTGCACAGAGCACAAGTTAACTTTACAATAAATAAAACTTTTTTTTACTGAGTATTCAAAGGGCTACTTTCTAATATTCATGAAAGTTCTAGTTAATAGTGGCAAACAACTTTTATTTGCTTGCTTTCCTTCAGATTTGCTTTTTCAGAATCAGTGTTGTAGGAAACACATGCCTTAAGCTGAATAAAACTCTTCAAATGCATCTTAGCAAATAGATTAGTATAAAAGTACAAAAAGCTGAAAATGTTTATTTCCTAGTGATTTTGTGTTAATTTCACCTTTAGTTTTACGTGTTTAAATGTAACATTTTTTTGTTATTGTTAATGAAAACTATCCATTTAAATATACTGATAAACAGAAGTTGTTCACACATAGCATAATGCATAAATATTTATGTTTTGTAATGACATATAGATTGTAATAAGGCAGGTAGTATGTTTTAATTTACATTTAATGGATAATATTGGGCTACATAGCACATCTAAGTTATCCCATTTTTTTCTACTACCCTACTCCAAACTACATTAAAAAAAACAACTTTTATTTCATGATTCAGGCTTTCAAACATCTTGTAAAATTCTTAAGATTTTGTTAAAATTACAATAAAAAGGTTGTCAGAAAGGGGGAGATTTCTGAATTTTGTGTGTATTTTGCAAAGTTTTATTATGTGAAGCAAAGTTGGTTGCATGTTTCTGTTTAAGTATCTATATAATAAATTATTTCTAGCTATGTTTTATTTTTCAAGCTGGTTTCTCCTGTGAATCCTCATCTTGCTTGTACTTCAAAACTGAACATTCATAGTTACATATTCTTCTCTTATTTTGTATGAAACCTGCAGTGATAACCAATGGGAAAGACCAGGATTGAGGATGGAGAAGTAGAATAAGTGTTTAGTTAATTACTAGTTTAGAAAAAGATAAGTTTCTAATGCAGTTATTTGGACAAATGCTTTAAGAATGTAATGAATTCCTAAGTGTACCGATAAACTAATTGAAAATAGTTCCTTCATTGTTACAGCTTCTTCCATATCTGAATACAAATATTCATCATTTTACTGTATTAGAAAACCAACACTGTCTTAACTGGAATCATGTCTGAATTTTTCCCCTCTAGTCTTTCTTCCAGTGCATTTTTGGGAGACTTCATTTGAATTTATGTAATCTAAACCTTTAACAGTTTTAAAAACATTGGTAGCATCCATCTGCAAACTCTTCTCTACTTCAGCAAAAACATATCAATAGATTTTAGTCTGGTCTTGTGCAAAAACTTAAAACCTGGAATTGTCCTTGTAGCTTTTCTCTGAACCCTCTCCAACAGTTAAAAAAATTCTTTTTCAACATGTGGACAAGAATTTAATATACTCCAAATGAGGTGTAATCAACACATCATACAGATGACATCCTTTGATTTGTGTTTGATGTTTCCATGTGTATGACCTGAAAATTTCTTATAACTGAACATGCATTGTCTCAAAGGTTTTAGAGGCTTAAAATAGTCATATAGCTTGTTATCAACCCACCTTTACTTAGCATTCCTCACTAACCATGTTTTATTAACTTAATTTGTGCCATAAAGTACTGTTGTGTGAACTTGCCTTAACATTTCTTGGATAATTTGCATAGTATTTTGAATTATTCATTAAATACATAATTAGCAATAGCTAGTGGTTAACACTTGTATGATAGAGTACTTGCTTGGTGAGTAATAGGTTTTAGGTCAACCCCCATTAGTAGACCATGATTAAATTGGAATGTAAAATGTAAATATAAAGTTTAATTGGAAAGGCTTCATTTGACATGATTCACTATGCCATGGGATGTTAGGAGTTCATCTTCCATTTTCATTAATCATTTTAACTCTGATTTATTTCTTTGATTATTGAGATTTCATCCCAAGTGCCCCAGAACAGCTATGACACACCAAAGAACATACTACATATCAATTTATAGGATATTTTGGGGCATGGCATAATGGGTCACATATAAATAATTTCTGTTCCTAGTTTTATCTGAAGTAAGTTAATTAGTGAATTAGTAACCTTAATGTGCTGAATTGTCTTCAGATACTTTGTCTTCTACTCTTTGATGTACTTATATTTGTACCTGTAAGTATTACAGACTTTGTTGAATGAAAGTGTGTATTGTTCATTATCTTTATGGAAAAAATTGTATATATTTAAAGTTTGGGACCATATATTATATGTACCACTCAAAATCTACAATTCTATAATGTAAGAAAGAAAATTGTAGTGCATAATGAATATAACAAATTGTATTTCTCTTTATCTAGGCTCATCCAAAGTATTTTGGTTGGTAATAAACATGGTAGGCTATAATGGTGTACCTGTGCAGATTTTCTTGTACTGCAGACCTGCCATGGCTATGTGTTTACTTGGTAAATTCAACCAGCACCCCATCTGTCAACACACACTGGTGAATGTTCTAAAAGCAAGACATCTGTCTACATGTTCTGCAAGAGAAATGGGTTCTTCGTATAGTATTAGAAGAAACTGTAAAACGGTTAAGGTTCCAAAACCAGTTCCAAATATGTTGGTTAAAGAATACAGATTACAAAACAAATGCAAAAGTGAGATGCAACTAGATAAAGAGAAAATATTTGGACTTGGCAAAATGACCAGTGTGTTCACACCACAGACAGTGTATGTTAGACACTTCTATTCATTTGAAGTTTCTTGTCCACCATCTGTAATACTAAATCATGTTTATCAAGCACATAAATGTGTATTAAGAAGAGGCATGGCAGGTCACAGCAAGTGGCAAAATATACGTCACATCAAGGGAAGCAAAGATATAATGAGAGCCAAAATATTTGATAAGTTAAGTCGCTTAATGAGACAAGCTGTCATAGGTGAGTTTGAGTCATTTATTGTGTTTATTATTATTTATAATTACCTTAAAGTACTATTGTCAGAGAATGCATATGAAAATGTGAAAGCACCTGTACCAAGAATTTAGATATAAAATAAAATTTTGAACTAAAATATCTAAGCTAAGGTTTGAGAAAAAAGATATGTATATTATGACCATGAATCATTTAGCATGTGTTGTTTTATTTATTAGTATAGATGGAGGAAGTGCCGATCCAAAACGTAACAGTAAACTGGCAAGTTTAATTGAAAAAGCAAGGTCCAACAACATGCCATCTGCAACAATTGATGGAGTTCTGAAAAAGGCATTGGTGAGAATAAAATTAATTTTTTTTATTATTGTGAGAATTATGGTGAATTCAAAAAGGTGTACAAAAGGGTCATTACATTGAGGCATTTCAATGTTGTATAAAGTGATAGTTAAATAGATATGTGTTGTATAAAATTGTTTTGAACTGTTGATCAAACTGATAGTTTCATGAAGTAGATTCAGATTCTGAATTCATATTGTTACATTTAAAATTAGGAAAGCCACCATAATCTTGTATAACATATTAGGATGCATGCTGAGATAGACTATTAAAGCAATATTTGATTTAAAGAATTTTAGTTAGGATGTAGGAAACTTAAGATTTTGATCTGATTATGTAAATAATGTGGAAAATGTTAAATGTTTGACAATCTCTCAATAGATATATTTTGTCTGAATAGTAGAATGAAAAAGTTGGAACTTTTTGAATATTAAAATGTAATATGTTTTTATTCCATTAAATGGTTTTTAGATAACTACATGAATGTGAAGGGTCATATGTACATTTAAAATGGATTAACAAAAACTTGAATGTTTTGGACTAAGAGTCCCAGCAGTAGGTTAAATTGACTGCTATTATCTTGCCATTTGTGTGGTCTTATGAGTTTATAGACAGGAATTTTGTTAATTTCCTTTATTACTGTTATTAGATTCAGAATTCAAGTTGGTTGGTGGGTACGTGTAGATATGTATATCTGTAAAAGGGTTAGCATTCTTTTTTCTTTTATTCTGTGCTTTTTATATTTTGTATAGAAACTTTCAACATGTGTATGTAAACACTTTTGGGTAAAGAATAAGTATCCATTATGATAATAAGGGTTTTTAGATAAAGCCCATAAATGAAATGAACATTTTGACTTTTCAGTACATGGTGGAATATTTACTCTTGTGTTTGGTTTACACAAAACAACTGTTTAATACTTTTAGGAGAATATCAGCACAAGGGGCCTAGCATGGCCAGTTGGTTAAGGCACTCGACTCGTAATCCAAGGGTTGCGGGTTCATATCCCTGTCACACCAAACATGCTCCCTCTTTCAGTCATACCGGCATTATAACGTGGCAGTTAGCTATAATTATTTGTGATTAATTCAAACATAGTTATAAAAAAAGCATTAATTATTTTTTTTAGAGTTTAAAATATGTATATTTTATCTACTTTTCTTTTACAAAAGTGAAAAAATCCAATCATATCTTGCAAACTTATGATTGAACTAATAGAAAACATAAACATAGTAATGATGTGTGAATTTTTCATAACTGGTATTTGTTTAGTTGTAAATGAATTAGTTGCTACATTTCATTATGTAGAATAAAATTGTTTTTGAAAAACAAATTCACTCTATTTTCTTGTGAGTCAAATATGAATTCATAAACATGAAGTTTACGAATAAAATCACAATTTTCCTTGTACATAATTTTATAACCTTTTAGTACTATTGTACACTATTAAGAGAAAGAAAAGTTAATAATACCAAATAGGTGATTATATTGCTTTGATTAATAACTTTCTAGAACAAAAAAACAAAGACAAGTATAATAGAAGTAATGGGACCTGGTGGCTGTAGCTTAATAGTGACTGTGGAAACTGATAATTTATCTCGTCTTATTCACGAAATCAAACAATCTTGCCGTAAATACAGGTATGTAATGTAGAAGTGATTGTTAGTTAAATGAAAATATGGACAGTTAATTATTACATTCATCACTATTCTAAAGAAACATTTTGAAAAGTCTTTCTTGAATTTGTTATTTATGAAACATTTTGATTATCGATTTGATAATCTCTAACAGCACCTGCCATCAGCCATTTTTTTTCTCGTATGTTAGGAATACCATACTACTTGATTAACTGAATGTAAATGATTAATTTTTAGTTATTTTCCAACACTTTAGTTTCTGGAATTTATCTTGAGGAAAATAATTTCTGAAAGCAATTCTGTTGATACATAACTACTGTACAGGTTGAATTTTAAGAGTAAAATTACTTTCCTTACCCTTTTGTTTTGATATTTTAGTTCTTTTATACTTGATGAAGGAAGAGCAAAAGTTTTATTTGATGAAAAAGTGATTATTCGAGCTGGAAAGACGAAAGATGGTGTTGCTATCGATCACGGAGTTGCCATAGAAGATGCGATAGAATCTGGAGCAGAGGATGTGCAAGAAATGGAGAATGAAGATGGAATACCAAATCTTCAGGTAAATGTGTAAATAAAGTTCTTGCTATCATAAACAGCAAGAGAGAAATTTACATTTTCATGTATTGTTTATACAAATAAAACAAGTGTTATTTATATAATTTTCTGTTTATAAATAAAACACGAGTAATACAGACTGATTATGCATGCAGAATATAAACTCAGATTAGTTCATTTTTTTCATAAAATATTTATCTGAAACTGCATCTTTCCATTATATCCCACATTAATAACAATAATTTAAGAATTTTTCATAATGTCCCATAATAAGAATTTACTCCAAAGGATATTATTAAAACAGTGGTTTAATATATAAAACGCTTTTATTGTAATCTTTTGTTTATCTTCCATTTTATCATGAAATGGATGATTTTTTGATATAATCACAATAAAATGATTTTGCATAATTATTCTATATGCTTGTCAGAAGGGTTACCAACTTTCCTGGGAGTGTAGCTTTTTAACGATTGGTTGAAATAGATGTAATAAACAGACTTAATTTACTTTTTTCCTCTTGCATATAAGGTACATTGATGATGATGTTTATAGTATCACATGTTGCACTTAAGTGCGAGTACTATCAGTTGGTTTTCTTAATTTTGTATGCAGCGACAACAAGGACAAACATGTTGTTTAGTTACAGCTCAGAACTTTTGTTCTTACATTTTGTAAATTCAATTTAGCTGAAAATTTACACTTTAATTAAGTTCTTTGAAATTTTGAAAAGTATTTTCCACATTTTATTTTTTACTTCAGTTTATATCATCTCCTGCTGAGTTTCCAAAAGTAAAGAAATATCTTGAGCAGGCCAAGTATCCAATTGAGGAAACTGGTTTAGAATTTTTGCCTCATGCACGTGTGCCTCTTAGTGAAGAACATATGCAGTTAACTGGACAACTGATAAATTTACTAGAAGATATACCAGATGTTGTTAAAATTTTTGATAATATTGAGTAATTGGAGTTACATGTCCTGTTCTTTGTTCAGCAGTTTTTAGCTGCAAGTGATTGTGATTTCATCTTTTAAAAAGTGTTTGTAAAAAAAGAGAGAGAGATAAACTTTGGAGTAAAATACATGTAGTTAGACAATTATTCTCTGCAGTTTCTTAGATGCAAAGTACCAATAATTAATGTTACAATATGTAAAAAGACAATAATTTTTCCAAACCTTAGATGTTTAAAAATACTTCATGGAACAAGAATTTGATGATGTTTAAGTTTTATACAAGTTATCTAGAATTTCTTGAACTTTTACAGAGAAAAAATCATTTACAGAGAAACATTAATGAATGTTAACTACATTTTGCTAACTTACATATGTAGAGCTACAAGGATTTCTGGTACTGCATCAACTGTTTATCACTAAGAATTATGTAAAATTTATTGGTGTTTAACACACAATATTTTACCTTTTGTGTGCTGTGTCTAATTTCATGTACAAAACTGTATGAATGGTATAACATTTGGTTAAGTAGAAAACAGAGAACTCTTCCCCCCCATGTTCTTTTAGTATCATACAATAAAGTTTTCTACAGGGATTTTAAAATCTACTTTGATGTGGGTTTATTCAGTTCTAATACTCTTTTCTCCCTTTTAATGATCATTAACATTCTTTTGTAAAACTCAATGTGAAGTATAAGGAAGCAAGCTTACCTGAAGATCTATGGTAGATTATGAAAGAGATTTTAATGTTTCTCAATACTGTTCAATATACTGGTGATTAATCCTGATGTCTAGGAATGAGTATACAGAATTCATATATTCTCTTAAACGTTTTTTTATAAAATACAGAAGTTATAATGCATGTACTTCCTTTACTGGTTATGGTCTTATATTGACACAACACAAGCCAACTGAGAAATCATTTAGGGAAAGCATCATCTCTTCTGTTATAAAAGCAAGTACAGTTCGTTCAAAAATAAGATTTCTATTGTAATATGGTCTTACCGAATATTTTGGTGTTGTGTGAGCATGGTAAGAAATTTCTTTTGCTTTATAATAAATCTCATTACATCTCAAAAATACATTTCAGTTTTTGTTTGCATTATTTTAGCTTGAAATTAAAAGTATTAAAGATATTCTTTTGTTTTATGAGTGCTGAAACAATCTTTCATAATCATAATACAGCTTGTAAGTTTTTGTACATAAACTTTCAGTCATTCTGTCATGTACCTTTGTTTCCCAAAGTTGGATTCACAGCCTCCAAGGGCTGCCAAAAATGGGATGAAAACAAAGATGCTCAATTATTTTTAATTCTAAATAAACAGTAAGCTGATCACAATTGTGTTGAATTAATTAAATGATAAAGTATATCAAAAGATGTTATTGTTTCTGGTACTGTTTTCCAATCACTATGCAGTCCCAACATGGCTAGGTGGGTTAAAGCATTCAACTTGTAATCTGAGGGTTGTGGGTTCGAATCCCCATTGCGCCAAACATGCTTGCCCTTTCAGCTGTAGGGATGTTATATGCTCTGATTAATCCTACTAGTCGTTGGTAAAAGAGTAGCCCAAGAGTTGCCCTTACACTGCTAAATTAGGGGTGGCTAGCACTGATAGCCCTCGTGTAGCTTTGCACAAAATTCAAAAACAAAAAAAGCAATCACTATGCTAAAGTTATAGGTGGGAGGGCCTCAAACATTCTTATTCACATCAAGAGAGCCACAGACTAAAAGTTTGGAAACCATTGTCATAAACTATTAAGCAGAGATATGTAGCTAAGATAATGTTAGCAGCAAAATTTTATGGGTTTGTTTTAGTGGAAACTCGTTTATATTGTTGAGTTAGAGAAGTTGATACAGGACTGGTTAATATTATGTTATAATAAAACTTTAGAATATTTTGAAAAGAGAAATGCTTTAACAGACTATTTAAAACTAAGTTACTGTGTACATAATTTATATGGTATTTTATTCTTGATCTTCAATACTAAAGAACTGCATACAAAAATTCTAAGAGGACTTGTAGTTAAGAATTTTGACATATATTTTAGTTACTAAAATGTTATTTGACAAATTTAATATTTTAAACTCAATAGAAAGGTTAAAATTTGTTCAAAACAAGTATGTTACATGAAGTAAATAAACGTTTTACATTTTCATAACACTTCTATAGAAGTGTTTTTTAGATATGCAAGGTGGGCCAGATCAAATTTTGTTTCAAATTTCAGTTATATGATTTTAAGTGTTACGTGAAAGACTACAGAAAACCTAGTTTCCTTCAAAATGAAAGGATAACTGGCAAAATCAATGATAAGTCTTTTCAGTTACTATTCAAGTAATTTCTCATTGAAATACATAGAAAAAAATGAAATTTTGAAACTAATTTTAGCTACCTTTTAGAAATAAAATTGTAAATGTCTGCATTTTTGTTTTGTTAATCAGTCTAACCTGAGTTTATTTTTTCTTTATTCTGTGCATTTCATTTAAGATACTGTGTGAATATTAACTCTTAACCATTGATCTTACCTGTCCTCCTTTGCTGTACATGTATCCATTTCAAAAACGTTAATACATCTAATAAGTTTATAAATACCCTGTGCTAAATTTTTTACATTGTTTTCTCATTACAGATTTTCTACTTTGAATTATCTAAATGAACTACAGAATTATTCATGATGTAAAGAAATCCACTTGAAGTAAAAATTTATTCTAAAGATGGCTGGTATGGGTATTAAAACCGTACTATAATTAAATTTTTAATACCTATACTAGCCATCTTTAGAATACTATTGAATTATTATTATTTTGTTTTGCACTTATAATGAGAGTAAAATTTTACTTAGATTTATATACAAGAAACATTTGTCAAAGAGTGACTAATAATTATCTAACCATTTATCTCTCTCATATTCTTCAGGGTGTTTTTATGTTGTGAACTTATAAAATTAATTTTTATAGAACATCAATATTTTTCCTTATCTTGATGATGAAATATTAGTTTTAATATAAATATTCAGATGTTTAATATTTCTGACTTGAAGGTTTTCTTAGTCAAACCTTTGGCAATATTACTGTGTAACAATGTTTCATAATCATAATACAGCTTGTAAGTTTTTGTACGTAGACTTTCAGTCATCATGTCATATACCTGTTTGCCACACAGTATTTTACCTTTTGTGTGCTGTGACTAATTTCATGTACAAAACTGTATGAATGGTATAATATTTGGCTAAGTAGGAAACAGAGAACTCCCTCCCCATGTTCTTTTAGTATCCAAATGAGAATATTTTTCATGTTTTTGGAACAAGTTGAAATAACTATCATACTGTTTATCTGTGGGTCTTATTAAATTTGCTGGATTGTAGATTTCAGGATTCTAGCTTCTTTATGTGTCACGTTCTCCAGCTTAACACTGGTTTCTTAGAATACTTTATCATGCCTGCCTTATGGTGGAAAACACTCAAATTCCCTTTTTCTTTACTGAAATAAAATGTATCGGTAGGTTTGGGTTTTGGAAAATATTCTTGTTGGCTCTTAGAGTAGCTGCTTTAACACAAAACTGTTCCTGTCTCAAGATTTGGTCTCAAAGCTATTACAGAACTGGTTATTTATACAGTTGTCAGTCTCAGTGACATTAATTATAATATCTTATTCCATGGATAAATTACATCATCTAAATTTGCATGAAACATTCTAGACATGCTAAATTCAACTCTGAGTTGCCATGAGCTGTTTCCTGTTTTCCATAAAATCTAAATGTTTTGTTCCTTTTTTGTTTAGCTGTATGTTATTGGTTTGATCATTTATTTGTGACATTTCTGTACAGTGTTACTTTAATGTCTGGATCTGAGCTGTAGCCACATGATTAGTGAAACAAATATAAACATGTCATTTTAATCCACAAACTGAGATTTAATTTTGTTTGATTATTTAACATTTACAAAGATTGAGATATTTCTCATTTATTTCAGGAAAGGATATACAGTATAGAAATATAATAACAAAATAATAAACATAGAAACAAAGTTAAGATTCTTTGTGGAGATTTTTCTCTTATTCATAATAAGTAAAACCTACATTAGAAGTAAACACTATTTTCTATATGATTCCACTTGTATTCTTTCTCATCAAAATTTGTACCATAGGCTGGGGATATATCAAGTAAAGCATATTACAACAAACCATTCAAAATTTTGCTATTAATAACAATCTTAACACATTCACTTGTTTCTGTTAATTATTCTAAAATCATAACTATAATATACAACAGCTGTAAATAGTAATAACAGAACTACTATCACTAAGCAAAAAATTGGGGAGAGAAGGCAGGTATAAAACAATCACTAGAAACCTTAAAACCTAGAAAATTAAAAAAATTTTTTTAAATCTACTAACACTTGATTGTAAGTATTGTAACTTACAATAAATTGCAAAGAAAAACATTAAACAGAACTGCTTTTAAGTGTGGGATACATATATATTTTATCTTCTCAAAACTGCAGTGATTTACTTTTCAAAACCTTTTGTATAGAAGTTGTACCTGAGCCAGTAGAGAACATACTACAGACAATGAAATACATTTAGCTGCCTAATAATGTATTTAAAATTAACATGTAAACACTAAATAAAATATCACTTTACGTAATCTTAAGGAAAAAACAACAACATCCTTTTAAAATAAAAAAATATTAAGTATTGATTTGTGAACGTTCTCTCAATTAGACTGAATTTTGAAATGCATCAAAATTATTAGTACCAGCATCACATTGAAGATAGCATGCACAATACAACTGGATGAAACATTTTAATTTGATATTTTGTAATAAGATACTTTGTAAATACCTTTAAAAATGCTTCATACACTTTTTTGCTTGTCATAATTGATAAAAAATAAATAATTACATGAATATATGCTGTACATAATATTAAGTTACTTGTATCAGAAGCTGCTACAGAAACAGTGAAATATACTGAAGTGTTAATTTATTAGCTAATAATCCTAAAATCAATGTTTGAATTATTCCATTCATCAATATGCTTCAAGAAGAAATGTGCATGGCTTTGTCAAAAGAATACATTAAAATTCTTTTGAGGAAAGTTCCTCAAATTATAGCTTTCAAAGCAGATGCTGTGTGCAGTCCTTATTATGGAAGTTACACAAATTACTTTTTTATGGGGTAAACTTAAAAGAATATGTAAGGCTATCCAATTGATTTGTACCTCTTTAGACACCCCCACCTAAGGTATATGTCTGGTCACATCAAGTAAGAATACTCATATTATTACCACTTAAACTAACCAATTCTGTGGATTAATAGCCTTCATAAGTTGAGATACAACATGGATGAATACCACACTATCCTACCCATTTAATGTTGAAAAGTGTTTTGTAATTAATGAATTTTATATCCACTTTTATCAACTTCCATTTTGAATCTGTAATTTTAGCAGTCGAGTTGGTTATTATGTAAAATGTCTATAATTCAAGTTCAATTCCGCAGGTGGATAAGAAGCATCATAAACTGTAAGCCTTCAACTTTATGATTTATTTACAAATACAGATAACTAATATTTTGTAAGTTGCCACCAAAATAACCTCATGAACTCTAGTACCAACTGAAAGACCTGGTAAGCAGCATTACTATACAAGAAATAAGTGGTTGAAGTGAAGCATGGTGTCTTCTGGGAATATGTACTAACCCAGTACACAGTGGAACATTGTTAACTCTTTGCTGTTTTCTATAGTGGAATACCTAATATGCTTGCTATTTTTGTATTCCCAGAAACTATACTGGCCAACTCAGTATACCACTACCACGTATAAACATACAAGACTCTTGAATTTTCAGTCACCTCTATTATTGTCTTCTGATATATGCTTCTCATATAGCTACAATGTTTTGCCAGTGTGACAAGCATGAGCTGGGCAGTATTCCATGAACTAATGTATAGTTGCTACAATTATAGCATTTTGTTGGGTTGATAAGTTTTTTTTTATCCACCCATGTGATATAAACCATGCACATTTACACAGAGAAAATTCAATAAATGTCAACACATGCAGAAAAAGCAAGAAAACATATTCTCGCTGCTACTGATAACAACTAAGTACGAAATGAAAGTTCAGATGAAAGACAATGAATCCAGCGAATTATCATTAGAAATATGACCTTGAAGAAACCCAAAGTAAGAAACTTAAAATAAAACATTTATGCCTCTAGCTCTCATAGCACATATTTCTTGTTGTAAACTAATGTTTTATTGAGGGTTTTCTTACACTGAATTCAATGGTATGTACTTTGATGAAAATCCTACAAAAAAAAATTAAGTACTTTTGTAACTGATATTAACAACAAATGTAAATGTAGTTACGTAAGACAACAGTTTGAGGATTAGTTTACGAATGTAGTTACGTAACATCAATTTGAGGATCAGTTTACGTCTGCTCATATCAGGAAGTTATTCTCAATTTAACTTTAATCATGCACATGTAAATAGACTTACAAATGCAAAGTTTCAAGGTACTTATCCAAGCACAAATTTATGTTAATATAGAAGAAAACCAAATAAACTGTCATTTATTTAATCTCTTGAAATAAGGAGACATATGCATCCTTTTATTTCTCATTCCAGCCACAAAAGAAGAATTTGTTTCTTTGTGAGAGAATTAGAATTTTATATTGTTTAAATGACTGCATAGTTTTTAAAGATTAAATGTTATTTACATTTATGATATGCACAGCCACTACATAGTTTTATAAAGTAAGATAAGTACACTTTTTTAAATTTTTTTCATTTTATGTAGCATGATAAAAAAAATGCTAAACATCACATTTACATCACTGCACAACTACTGAACAGCTTTATTAATTCTTGACACTATGAATGTTGCACTTTATGTTAAAAGTTAAAAACATCTAATAAAATACTATAAAAAAACTTGTGATAATAAATATTGCATTAAATCACCAAAAAATATTTTGTTCTTTTTGCCGTTGTTCTTGTGTTACAAGTTTGTAAAGATGAATTAAATTTATTAAACATTCACTTTACCAGATAATGGAAGACAAAACGGAAAGGGCACCAGGCAAAATTCTAAGTTAAAAATAACTATATCTGCTTAAATTAAGTTCATAATTTCTACAAAGGTCACTGTAAGAGTGAATATGTTAAAGATGTAGTGTTAATCACCTTAATAAGGGGTTTTCACTCTCAATTTCTTCATAAAAAAAAAGTAGTTCTACCAAGCAAATTATAAATATTTGTACATTACCATCAATGTAGTTGTGAATATAGTTTATATCAGTTTTTTCCATAGTGGTTTAGGCAGTAGATAGATTTGAATAGATACGTTTGTGTATAATCATGGAAAACATACCACTAATATCCGTAGAAACATAGTGCGTATCTGTAACTTATTATGGTTTCTGTTGTTCCACATGAGGATGCATGTTTAAATAGTTCTCAAACCACCAGATTTGCGAGCGAGTTCCCTTACATTCTGTTACATACACATCCTTGGCTGCTTTGCTTCCAGCAACATCCAAGCATTTACCCGTTTCTCTGTGGATGATTGGCCCACCCTAAAAATTGCAACAGTGGCTTACTTTTACCTTTACCCTATGATTTTACTTAAAACACAAATAAACAAAAATCTCAACCAATGAAATAAAATATATTTTTAAAAGGAAACATTTCAGTATTAATAGTTTTTTGTGGTTTCTTTTTTGACACTTATAAAAAAATTTAAATGTTTTTTGACTTCACAGGGATTATTTTTTAAATTAGAAAATACAGTCCAGATAATAGCTTAAATTATATAAAACGTTTTCAGGCTACTGTCTGTGGATGTGTATACACACTAGTAACATTTTTTGAAATAATCTTACCCTCATATGGTGCCACTCTTGGCCTTCACCTCTACCATGACATTTCACCATCATAACTTTCTGGTGTTGAGAAGTTTTGTATAGTACCTCTGCACAGTTTTCTTCTTGCCTAAGCTCATTGCTAACAGAAAGGGAGAACACCTACAAAGCAGAAAGAAGGCTACCATGTGATTATCATTTAATTATAAATTATAATTACAAATGTTTTTGAGAACTGTGTTTGTACTTAAGCCTTCTTATAAAAAAGCAAAGTGGCATTCTCACTACTGATACTTAAGTAAAATAACTTTATGACAAAACAGCTTTCAAATTTGTATTTTATATGAATGTTCTGATGTAATTAAAGGTCATTAAAAAGTATTGTACACCTAAATCAAAATGGAGTATTTTGAGTGAAAATTATTTTCTTAAACTATTTTGTTTGTAAAAAATAAACCTAAAAGCCATAAAAAGTTTGAAGTGACATTCATTGTTTGTAGCCACTTGCAGGAATAGAGTTACTCTTAATAAAACATTATAAAAGTAGCATAGATTGCTATAACTATTTCATACACAAAATGTATCTCCTGAAGCTGGCATTCCAGGACCAATAGTGATCACAAACCTATGATAGAATTCTGTGTTAAAACAGTTTGTTCAGAATAATGAAAAAAATAATTTCAGGAGTACTTGGGATCAAGTTCTCGTTTTTATGGGCCTAATCTCCTGATCTGAACAGAAGTTGAACTTCGACTAAATTAAATAACTATTATTATATTTTATAAAAAAAAAAGTAATAGCTGTACAAAACTTGTCAGCAATATGAGTAACACCTGAGCCATAAAAAAACATTCAATCAAAAAAAAAAGTTATGAAACAAGCCATTAAAAGAAAGTTTGAAGAAATCACTAAAGAACTATTCATGCATACAAATATGTATTTCAACTTTTCCTAACTCCAACTGGTACTGATCAATGTTCATTTTTTTTGGCAAAACTGAGATAAGCACAATGATACAAAGTTGTTGTCAATAAAAATGGGGAATATAAGAGTGATGAAGTTAGGTTTTCAAAGGCTTTCTAGGACTTTTAGAAGTAAAATTTCATTGACAAAATACCATGGCTTTCTATTACTTTCCCTTATAGGAACCCTGAAAATCCTAGTATTATTAGACAAATGAGCAAAAGAATTTTTCCCTCAAAATTCCAAATAAAGTAGAAATTGTTAGGTTTTATTACATTGTTAATCTGGATATGTAATCATGACTAGGGCTACAATGCCAGATTATGCCAAAAATATATTGTCTATCAATGATGCACAGTAGGAAAACATAAACAACAACCAAATAAAGGATCTTGTTTCTCTTTCTACACATACAACATTATTTCTATAAACCCTCATGTATACTACCATTACTATGTAATAGTCATTAATTCATGCATGCTCACTTGTACATACTCTTATTAATTCTAGTTCCAAGATTTTTAAGAAATTATAAGTTTACTTGATTCATTACAACACCCTTTTGACTCTTGCAGTAGTACAGTCCCAGTGGTTCAGATTTATCTTCATCTCGGTTCAAAGTATCTAAACAGAGATGGCTAACAGGGTTACGCACCTACATGTAACATGAAAGGGTAAAAATACGTATCAGATTAGAGATTACCAAAATTCAACAACACAAAATATATTCAAACAGAAAACCTAGAAATTTCATAAATTTTATTTATTAAGTTAGCTCCCTGTCTTGAATTTCCTTTCTAATAAATGTATGTAAAATACAAAATTACAAATGTATGAACCAGTATTCATCACACACACACACACACATGTATAAATATATTGATATCAACAAATGTATTCAGATACACGCATAACGTTTGTTGATATCAATGTATCGGTAGGCTAGTTAGCAAATTTTTACTCGTGAAATTAAAAATGTTTTCATGATTATAAGCACAAATGCATATTGCAAAGAACAGTACTTGTCTAATTATCATGATATGGATTTTATACAGGTAAGCTACTATGTTCCCATTTATACTATGCCTCATAAGAATACAAGAAAACACTTGATTTTTAAGTCTAAAAAAATGACCTGAAAGTTATTTTCATCTCAAAAGAGCAAAATATGTATAAACAAAAATACAACTAGAGGAGCACTCACCAGAGCATATACCTCCCCTGCCACACAATGTTGATTATACTCAGCTCTAAAAAAATATTAAAATGTCTGTATGTCCACCATTATCAATGGAAACAGTTCATTTTTTGGCAGGACAATTTGGAAAAATATTCTACATGTCATCAAGTTTTGGCAAAAATCAATAATTTTTTACTAAGTTGTAAAGCAAAAATAGTGTGAAAAATTTGTCCCCATGTTAACAGATAGGGATGGTTTTGGATATTCATGACTTTGACTCTACAAAAGCTAATCACTTCTTAGTTGGGTCATAATCCAAATGCATACCAACTAACTATTGTCTAAATCCACTTTTGAAAAATCTTAACGACAACCTCACATACGAGGTCTGTTCAAAAAATACGCGGACTGACGTCATAAAACAAAATGTACTTTATTTAGAAGTTACAGGTCTGGGACCCCTTCAAAGTACTCTCCTCCCCAATGCACACACTTATCCTAACGGTGTTTCCACTTGTTGAAACAGTCCTGGTACGCTTCTTTTGTAATGTCCTCCAGCTCCTTCTCGCATTTGCCTTAATCTCAGGAATCATCTCAAATCTTCTTCCTTTCAAGGGTCTTTTGAGTTTGGGGAATAAGAAAAAATTGCAAGAAGCAAGGTCAGGTGAGTAGGGGGGGAGGGGAAGAACAGTGATCGAGTGTTTGGCCAAAAACTCGCGAGTTCTGAGGGCTGAATTTCGCAGCAACGCGGTGCATCTTCAATTTTTCGGTCAAAATCTTGTAACAAGATCCAACTGATATCCCACACTCTTCAGCAAGCTCCCTGACAGTCAGACGTCGATTTGCCCGCACCAGGGTGTTGATTTTGTCGACGCGTGGGTCGTCAGTTGACGTGGAAGGACGTCCAGGATGCTCATCATCTTCAATGGACTGTTGACCATTCTTAAAACGTTCATGCCACTTGAAACATGCCGTATGCTTCATAGCAGCATCACCGTAAGCCCGTGTTAAGCATAGCAAAAGTTTCAGTTGCAGATTTTCCAAGTTTAACACAAAATTTCACAGCAAGTCGTTGCTCCTTCAGGTCATTCATTCTGAAATCCGCCAAACGAAAAAATTGCACTTCACTTAAAACCGCGTAGCTAATACACAAATGAAGATATCTGCAATCGGGAAATGGCATCGTAATCAGCTGATCTGTGCAAACCTAGTGACACCAAGCGGATTCCTCTGGAACCAACTGGAGCCGTGCAATTCAAATAGTCCGCATATTTTTTGAACAGCCCTTGTACAGGGATGAAATAAACTCCACCTACCTTTGATAGTGGAGGTAATAAGCCGAATTTCACACTTAATAGTTACTGGATTTATCCTCTTTCAACAAACTAACTGAACCAGTGTTATCTGATACTGCTTAAATTACTAGTTATAGTATGGATTTTGGTGCCTGATGTAAGCTAACGATTTGTTGTTATAATCTAAAGAATCAAAAATGACACACTGTACAAATTCATCTACTATTTACATGAAAAGTATACACACAAATAATTATAAATGACAACAAGATATGTAGTTAAAACTTACAGTTCCAAATGCAAAAACATTCTGATCAAAAGTGAATTTTTGGGATATATATTCTCCAAATACCACTCAAAATCTTTGCACTGTAACTTATCTCGAAGCTCAAGCCGATCAGTAATATCTCCATAATTAATATGCTGAAAAGGAAGAAAAAAAAAAATATATATATATATATATATATACACACATACATACATACATACACACACACACATAAAAGCATAAAACATGTTTATTATACAAGACATTTACATACATATAAATGTGTTACATATCTTCAGTAAAGCTCATCCAACATAAAAAATTGTGGATTTACATGCTCATTAAGTTTGGGAATTTGTGCTAGATGTTTCATAATTTTAAGGGTATATAATACTAATATATGTGCAGAAAGACAAATCGTAAAAATGTGAGGTGATGACCAATTTGATTAAAAAAAAAACACAATAGCCATCCAGAGGGAGGATAATACTGGTTTTCCCCAATGTAAAATAATACTCCGTACAAAATGGTGTGATAAAACATGTAATTGTTACTTTAAACCTTATATTTATTACATAATTTTTTGCAAGTTATTACAAATGTTACACCATGTTTTTCTGTTATTATGACATTTGAACCACTATTTAGTGACAATTTTTCATGATTTCAAAAGAAGTTTAAAATTTTGCTGCCTGTTTTATCAATAACTTTATTCATAGTTCATATGATTTATACCTTACCACATATAAAGTTCTGGCACATTCAAGTTAGCAACACTTCAAAATTTACATCACTGTTATTGGTAAATTTATTTTTGAAAGATATTGAGAAACTTTTTGGTGTTTACATAACAAACCAAATAAATTACATAAATTCACAAATAAAATGATAATTTGATTGCTTCATATATCTGCATCATTATAAATAACTTATGACTTAAGTTAATGGGGCAACATAAATATTCATGAGATCAAATGTCAAAACATCTAAAAAACTTGTACTAAATCATACTGTCACTACGCATTCAAAGAAAGCTGATGTGACCAATAAGTTAAGACTACAACCTGAACTAGCAGTTTGGCATTAACTTTGAAATTTTAAATGATTTTGAGTTTCTTCTAACTTTGAGACATTTAACATAGTAGTATCTACCTCTGAATTAACAATTTTTGAAAACTGTGAAGCAAAGAGCATTCGAAAGTCCATTTTAATCTAAAAAATACCTTATTTTGGTCATTTGGTAATGTGCAATTAGATTCACAAACCCTTTCTAAAAGGCATTCAGCTATGCTTGTTTGTTTGTTGGATATTATGAAAGTGGCATGAGGACAATCTGCCCTAGCTGTCCCTTCTTCTGAAGTAATGAACTAGAGGGAAGGCAGCTAGACACCACAAACTGCCAAATCTTGGCTAATTTCATCAGACCAAATAGTGAGTTTTGATTATTACTCTTATAATGCATCATCCACAGCTCCAAAGTGTGGAACACGATTTTTTTTGTTTTTTTCTGAAATGGAACCTCAGCTCAATTTTATGGCATGCTGTCCTCAGCTCATATCTTCAGTAATGTGTGGACATCAATCACTTTTAATACAGATTAGTTCTGTGAGTTTTAAGTAAATGGTTAATATTATTACTGTAAGAATATCTTGAATAGTTTTACCCTAAGATCTGGTCTATGCATATAGAAATATTTCTTGTACTCATCCATCCACACTTCAACTGTCCTTACAGTGTTGATTCCATGAGTATCTTTATTCCCAGGGAAAGAGTATGGGTGAAAACTACGAAAGATATGACCAACGTGAGAGCAAGGGATGATTTCCAGAGATCCACCACACATCCATACCTATTTGCATGATAACATAGCCAGTGCTTTAGCCAAAGACTCTTCACTCAAACCTTTATATAATACATATTAATGATAAGTCTATAAGAATTAACATTTACATTTTAGTTTACACAAGTTACTTGTCCTTACTCTTTCAAAACTATTCATGCAAACTAATATAAAGTGAAATAATTTTACTGTGTTTCATTAATCCTGACATCTACAGTAAAAAATATTAAAATCTTCAAAATAAATTTACATGCTCATAAAGTTGAGGAACATATGCTACAGGTTTTATAATATTAAGAGTAGATAACACTAATATATGTGCAGGAAGACAAAATGTGAAATGTGGGCTGATGGTTGACTACTTATAAACAAATGGAGAATTACTCTCCATAATAAATTATGCTCAAAAATAATCATAAAAAAACTAACAAATAATCTAGCAAGAAATCCTGAATAAACCTATTAACAAATTATGCAAAAGCATATGCAAATAATATTTACAAGACAATAAGTTTATTAACAAATAATACAAACTGTAAATATTATGAATTTTGTGTTATGGAGCAAAACACCAACACAGGGCACCTAAAAATAATATGAAACCCACAGTACTGGTACAAACATATGAGAGGGTTGTTCACAAAACACTATACATATTTTAGCAAATAATACAAAATTCTTTAGAAACAAAAAATAATTCTGAAAAAGCTAATGTTATGCTATACATAGTTAATCACACACAATTAAGCCAATATATATTTCATCTGGGTTTTGAGCTCAAGTCTCATTTCATTAAGATGCTAATTTAATAAAAACTAAACAGCCCAACATTTTTGGCAAAAGCAACATCACCAATTTTGACACCAAAAACCTCTTAAACTATCTATATCACTGTTTGGAACCTGCAAGAAGATATCTTTGTACTAACTCCCATATAAGTTGGTTGGCATACACATTAATAGTTAACAAAAACCTCAAATTGTGCTTTCCAAAATGAAAAATTAAGTATGGAAACTGCAGAAAACTATCTTTGTAACAAATACCACGTAAATCAGTCAAAATTAAGCCAAGTAAATTGATCAAACACCCAAAAATTATGCCTTTTTGTGAGCTCTAACCCTTGTAAAAAAAAAAAAAAAGGTTTAAAATGGGCAGATCCTACTTTCTAGATGTCAATATGCTTAAATTTTTATATTTGTTAGTTTTCATCTTGATTCCTGTAAATATCATCCTGAAGGAGCCCAAGATGTACATATTTGGATAGTATAACTTTCAAATCCATAAAATTCTTAAATCAAAACATATAAATGATATTTGGGTGTACTGGACCAAGGTTTAACACCCTACCAAAGTTGAAGTCCATGTGCCAAGAAAGAAATGAAGTAACTGCAATAGATTGAAAAGTGTTTGGAAAAAGAAGAAACAACAGAAAATTATTATGTCTCTCTGTGGAGACATATAAAGCAACTTAACCTGAAATATATTAGATTTATTTAATAATGTATTTTATAAGTTATGTTATTTTATATAACATTATATCCATATTGTAAATATATCAATTTTATATTAAAAAAATTCAATATATAATTTTGTGAAGAAACTTTATACTTTTAGGTCTCAATGAAAGCCATCTAGACCCAAAATATATAAATATGTGTGTGTCAATAATTAAAGTTTTATTCATGAAAAACTTTATTTCAAGAATACTTTAAATGTCTTTAGAAACTAGTCTTCTGTCAACTGAAAACTTTAGAAACTAGTCTTTCATCATCTGAAAAATTTAATATCACTTATCTCTTCTGATTTTATTTTGGGGGAAATTATTTAACATATTTTGTACCAAGAATTATTTTTTTATTCTGTAATTTCATTATCAGATTTTTAGGAATTTTTTAAAAAATATATATAATATGTATAATAAGGTATGTATAATATCACAGCATGTCTAGCAAAGAAATTAATCTTTTTTTTTCTTTAGAATATAATCAACAGGGTAGAGAGAAAACATTCTATACCTCTCATAAGAATTCTTATTTCATGAAAAATAAGGGTCAATATGATTTTTCAGTTTGCTTGAATTTTACTTGTTATATTATTATTATTATTGAGTTTATTCATCAGATATATAGATCTCCACTTCTAAATTAACAGAACAAATCAGTTATCAAAACTTGTCACTGCTTTGGGACATTTTCAATTCTATTTATCAAAAAAAATTGTTTGAATCATTGAA
Source organism: Tachypleus tridentatus (assembly GCF_004210375.1). Lineage (NCBI taxonomy): Eukaryota > Metazoa > Arthropoda > Merostomata > Xiphosura > Limulidae > Tachypleus > Tachypleus tridentatus. The sequence goes on from NC_134836.1 coordinate 93,564,226, forward strand.
TACTGTAACAATTTTCTTACCCTGAAAGCCATTTCTAAATTTTCACCACCCCATATATCCATCCCTTCATCATAGCTCCCAATTTCCCAGAAGTAATTACGATCAATGGCGAAAAGGCCACCTGCCATTGTTGGGCTTCTGTAATTTAAATAAAAAACTATTTGTAAATTTGTTCCTTATTATAATAATTTATAATTGAAAGTCACCAATAAAACATTACACGTTGAGTGCACTAAGTATATTATACACAATATAATAAATGATGGAATATTTCAACCTCAAATATGCTATTCAAATTTCAGTTTCATGACACATTCAAAAATATTTTGAAATTAGCTAGATTTCTTATATATTCCAAAAATGTATTAGCTAGAATACTACTATTAAACACACTTAAAAAGTTGTTAAAATGTTGCAATTAATAATTGTGTAATTGTTACAAAACAGTTACTTTCAACATTCGAGAATTTGTAGAACTGAAAGAAATATTTATGCTTGATAAATAGGTTTTATTATTTGTGACTAATATTATATTGTAATTTTCTAATTGATCTACATATAATGAATTTCAAACAATTTTATTAGTTTACACAACAATTTAGCTCTTTTCAATTCAAAATAGACCCATTATTTGATTTTTCAAATTTTCTCTTGCAAACTTGTGTACATCATAAAATGTATAATTTTATAAAATTATTTAAGATTAATTTGATAAAATTTTAAATGTATGTCTATTAAAACAAATTCTAAATTTCTTTGGGATTATAAACAGATTCTGTTAGAATTTTTTTAATGTCCCCTGCATCTTCTTATATTAAACACATGTATTAAAATGTGATCTCAATGCTATAATATTAAAATTACTAATACACTTTTACATTAATTCATACTTGTGTCAAACACACATTTGTTTCATACAGGAAAGTTTCACATACATACATAACCATACTGGCCAAACTACAGAGCAATCTCAAATATAAAGTGGCTCTATTTTTAGAAACCATGGAAAAGAAAAAAAATGAATGTCATAATGTCCTTTTCTAGGTCCATAAAATCAATATTATTACTGAATATACAGCAGGAGAATCAGAAAGAAATAGCAATGACCTTTAGCATGAATCTGGTGCACATGCATAGATGGATGATATCTAGACATTCAGAAATGAGACAGGCTAGAATAGGGGATGGGGTCTGTGATCAACCATAATTAAAGTGACTATAAATTTTACAGACTAACTATTAATCCAAAACATTGCCTTATAATTGAGTCAGTCTCAAATATGTTTTTACAAAATAATTTATGGTATGTTACTTTTGTTACAAAATGAACAGTTATTTATACAGTACTTTGTTGGAGCTACAACACTTTTTCTCTGTTCTTCTTCCCACTCTGGTATTTCTATCCATGTAAAGTGTCCATTCCATGTGAAACCACCAATCTGAAAATACTCTCCATTGCTTGCAACATACTGTAGAGTTTTGTCATCAATAACATCAATTATTGGACAAACCACTGTTTTTCTGTCTTCTTTTATTCTCTGCAATAATGGCTCTAGCCTGATTGTGAGACAAATAGAAAAACAGTTTAGGAATTTTAGTTCTGAATTACATGAATTCAAGATCCCATTTATGTTGTATGGAAGTTTTGTACATATAGTATCATAATGTTAATATTATTACATTAGTTTTTGATAATTGCTTTCTTTGCCATAATAAGTGTTGTAGCTTTCCTTTATAACTCTTTATTATTATTGAACTTCTTAAGAACTTGTGTTTCCTTTTTAGTTTTTACAAAAGTTTTAAGGTTACTTATTACTTTCTGTGGCAGTTACATAGATTTTTAAGTGTCAAAAGCTAGTTAAAGTGATGGTGTTAGACACACCACACAGTATATTCAGTATACTTTGTTCTACATTTAATTTTATATTATTACAGAAAGTTCAGGTATGTTTTAATTTTCTTAATTATTATTTTTCATCTACACAAACACGAGTTTTTGGTAGTACTATAGAAAAACTAAAACTAAATCTATAAAATATAAACAGTAACATGTATCTCATAAATGCATCACAATTAAATGTCATTCTCTTTTAAAGTAAAAGAGAGGAGATGCTTAATGAGTTTACATTGGTTAAAAACATATTAAGGAGAATTAAGGCAAACAGATATATTACGCAAGGTGATATTTTCCAAGAAATTTTCTTCTACAATAGAAATTCATATCAAGAACTAATGTTTCTGTTTAACCTAAGAAAGGAACTGTATGAATTACAGCTGCATATATCATTAATAATGATGGTATTCAACTGAAGAAAAAGTTCATTATAGCCTTTATAAGTAGAAACATAAGAAAGGTATATTTAATTAGCTATACTAATCGCAAAGCTAACTTGTAGTTTCACTCCAAGTACATAGCTTCCTTTGATTAGAAGTTAATATTAATTATAATAATATGTCTTACATTAGTATATAGTTGATGCTTGCCATAAAATGTTTGTTTGTTTTTGAATTTTGCACAAAACTACTCGAGGGCTATCTATGCTAGCCGTCCCTAATTTAGCAGTGTAAGACTAGAGGGAAGGCAGCTAGTCATCACCACCCACCACCATCTCTTGAGCTACTCTTTTACCAATGAATAGTGGGATTGACTGTCACATTACAATGCCCCCACGGCTGAAAGGGCAAGCATGTTTGGTGCGACCAGGATGCAAACCTGCAACCCTCAGATTACGAGTCGCACGCCTTAACACACTTGGCCATGCCGGGCCCCCATAAAATGTTAACTTATTGAGTAAAATAGTTTAGTTGTATGATGCATGATACCAATTTTTTTAAAAGTGGCAATTTTGTATGTTCTTTGTATAAAATTTTAATACTAATATTATTCTATTATTTCTGTAGTTATTATTTGCATTAAGGAACAAAAAACATCTCACACCTCAGCACTTGTGAAATACATAATTACACAATTTACACAACAATACATAAAATGTAGGATATTCTTTAAAACCTTACAGTCCTCAAAGTTTATTGTGGATTAATGAGCAATAATGTATAAAAAATAAAATACAAATACCCAATTTAAAAAACAGACATCACAATTATGATGTACACTTTTTAAAACAAATCAACACTACAACATGGATGGGTAAATGTTTAATTCCAACAATCTTGAACTAACTGTATCTTATTTAATAAGATACTATTCTATAAAACTTGTAGAAATTATAAAAATCTCAATATTTTCCTTTCCATCCACTTACCACACAAAATTTGTTTCACAATGAGAATCCAGAAATACCAAGACATCCCCAGTAGCAATTTTTGCTCCAGCCAGTCGAGCTCGAATTAGCCCTTCCCGTTTCTTCATGTGTAAGAGTTTTATTTTTGTTCTTGGCAGATTCTTTTTTAAATAGTTTTCCAGCTTTCCTTTCAGATACTCTGATAAGATGGTACAAAATCCACATATAAATATATCTTTTAGCTTAATCCAAATATAACATTCTCACATCACAGCAGAAGCATTTATTCAGCTTTAGATATATAGCTACATATTCCTAGAACTTGAAAAAACATTCTCAGCATGATACAAAATATCAAAGCATGTTTAAGTTCATAATTTCAAGTTTTAAAATAATACTTTCAGTATCAGTACCAAGATAATACCATTTCTTAACTTCTCTCATGTAAGACTAATTATTAACGATTTCATCATTGCCTTCTCTTTTTTCTTACATGAAGGCTTAAGTTCACGGTTAAGTATTTTTAAGCTGGATATAGAGAGAATTCATTCAAAAATACATAAAATAGAACTAGTTTAAATTGGAATAATAAATGTTTAAATAATTTTCTAGTTTTCTATTATACTTTTCTAAATGCTAATATAACTTCCTACTACGAAATTTTCATTTTCATAAAACATATAAAATATTCAGTAAACAGAACAAAAGTATCAACTAGTAGCATTTATTTTACCTATTCTTCAAAACACAATATTAATGAATACAAACACCAGATATAAAGGCTGCAGTTCATCACTAATGGATGATGAAATAGTTACAACAGGAATATACAATTTATTATTTTTATTTTCTACTTCAATGTTAATTGTGTTAACTTTTAAATTCCTTGAAAAAGTTGAATAAATTCACTTTATGAAACACTAAGATCCTTCCAATAATGTATGATTACCAATTATATACACAGTTCAAAATCTCATTGAAAATAAAATACAACAAAAGAACTAATCATTTTGAAATCCTGTATTTGAAGTTTTTGCACAATTTCTTAATATACACACACACACAAACTGAGAAACTGCTAAATAAAAAATGTCAATGCAACTGAAAGATAGAAAGTCATTTACATTTAAACTACAAGGTTTATCTTAAATATCAAAGAGAACAACGTACCAATAGTACTTAAATCATCCACTAAAATTATTTCATGAAGAAGATGTGATGGAGTTCTGTTCACAACACTATGGATTGTTCGTAGAAGACTTGACCACATTTCATTTGTGAAAATTATCACAATACTGGCTGTTGGAAGGTTATTCTCATATTGCACACTTTTGCACCTGAAATTTAAACATTAGAACCAGTTAATACTAATGAACACAGAAAGACACTAACATCAGTACACTTGAATGCTAGCATATTATACAATCACTTCCTTTCATTTACATACACTTAGTTGAACAGAATGCATACCAATACTTGAATAGAACATGTATTCATGTAATATTACCAATAACATTATTATTTTGAGATAATAACACTGCATGTACAGCTTAAACTTGCACCTCACAACAAACAATTTTATGCTAAAACATTACAAATGAATTATTCTTAATAAAACTTGAATGGGCTGAACATCTTCCAGAGATCACTTAGAGATAAATCCTAATATATTAGGAGACTACTTAGAAAGCTTACTAAAGGTCTGTTGACCAAACAGAACAATTAACTGGACAAAGTTTATAAATTATAGCAGGAATGCCTAAACTATGGCCCATAGACATACTTGATTTGGCCTGCAAATTGAAGTTATACAAATCAATTATAAAAATTGCATATTCAAAAATAATGTGCATTGGTTTCCATGTTGTTCTTTCAGTGGTTGGTTATTTTAAATTATTAAGTAAAAATAAGGCAAGTTCAGTCCATGTAATATTAGTGTATGCACTTCACTATCTCAAAAATCCCTATTTATAAGTTGCTGTATTTTATTAGTTCCTTGATTTACAGAACAAGTAAACCGATACTCTAACTAACAAAATAAGTCATGAAAAATATAGCTTACAACAATATGTAATAAAATTTGGGATTAACTATATTAAAATCTTTTGACTTCCTCTTAGCAGCACAATGGTATATGTGTGAACTTACAATGTTAAAAACTAGGTTTCAATACCCTTGGTGAGCAGAGCACAGACAGCTCTTTGTGTAGCTTTGTACTTACAAACAAAATCCTTTGATTATTTATAATTTACTATAGCTATTATACTAAACTCTAAAATAAAACACTCAAAGCCAGTCCTTATTAAATGTTTACTGAAGTTCCCTTAAACTCTTTAATTAAAATTACCTATATCTACCACAACTAAAGGTTCCTAATCTTACCATCTTAACATAAAACACTCAAAGCCAGTCCTTATTAAATGTTTATTGAAGTTCCCTTAAACTTTTTAATTAAAATTACCTATATCTACCACAACTAAAGGTTCCTAATCTTACCATTTTTAAAATTAAATATGAAACAAAGAGGATGCATAGTGCTATTTATTCTCTTAACAGTCTTAAACTTCTCAATACAATCCCTTAATATCTTTATTGTGGAAGTGGATAATTTGAATATCAGTTGTTTCCAGTTGCAGGGTAAACAGGATTTTAGGTTGTATCTACAGAAATCTTGAATACAAATCTAAATAGTTTATAATTTTATTGTATAGTTCATTGATTAGGCCACATATTGAATATTGTGTTCAGCTTTTGGTGCCTCACTTTAGGAAAAACACCAAATTGTTCAAAAGGGTTCAGAAAAGAGATAGAAAAATGACACCTTGGATAGAAAGATTATCATATGAGGACAGGTGAAGATCTTTGATTTTTTTTTCTTTTGAAAAGAATAGCTGAATAGAATATGATTAGATGTTTAATATTGTTAAGGGAATCGACAGTTTTCATGAATCACATTTTTTTCATACTTAGTGATAAGAATGACAAAACTTGGAGACAAAAATACAAGTCATATTCATCTAAGAATTTTATTTTTCTAACAGGGCAGTTGGTCTTTGAAACAGATTCTGTTCAGATTTGAGTGAAAATTCTAAGGTAAGAAGTTTCAGAAAAATATTGTTATTGTTACAAATAGAGTACCAAGACTATTTTAGGAACTTTTCTCTTTATTATTCATATTGATACATATGCATATGAAAGAATGGTTAACAATTAATCTAAATTTGCTGATGATATCAAAGTCTTTGGTGTTCATAGTTATGAGGTGAATGCAGTTGTTTTATGAAAGGATTTACATTATTTAGTGAGTTTGGCAACTAAATGCAAGTGGATTATTGTAATTAAAATTAAAGCATAATTTTAATGAGAATAACCTTAACAGTGTTAAGGAAGAAAAATAACTTGGTGTTTTGGTTGACCAGAGTCCTGTGCCATCTAAGTATTGTGCTGTTGCTAATGACAGTAGGGCAAACAGGATTTTAGGTTGTGTCAACACAAGCACTGAGTATGTCAAAAAAGATTGTATTAGCTCAAATTTGGAGTACCATGTTCAAATTTGGGCTCCTTACCTTGAAAAAAAGACACTGAATGGTTTAAAAGGGTTTACACAAGAACTACAAGAATAACACCTGGGATAGAAAGGTTGTCATAGGAGAAAATATCTTTCAAGTATTTTTATCTTAAAAAAAAAAAGAGTTGAAGGAGATATGATTGAAGCATTTAAGATTGTTGAAGGAATCAATGGTATTGATGCATTGTTTTTTTTCATGCTTGATGTTGAATATGATAGGATTATTAAAGGGCATAAGTATAAATTCTGGTATGGTAGGAGAATTCAACTAAAACTTATTTTTTTTTTAACTGGGTGACTGGTCTTTGGAATGGGTTACCTTCAGATACAGTGGATGTAGTTAATTCAAGAGAGTTTAATGGAGACTGGGTAAATGCCTGTATGAAAAACTGATAGGGTTTTTTTCTTATACTTGGACCAACTTGGTTCTTATTGTCTTTAAATTTTATTTTAAAATGTAAGCTGATTTGAGAGGGAAGGATTGGGCAGCTACTGTAAATTGGAGGAATGTCAATGAAACTCAGAATTTTTTGTTAGTTTAATAAATGTACCATACTATCATCTTTCAAATATTCATATTATAACTGAAATCCTTTATCAAAATGCTTAAATAGAAGAAAAGAGTTTTTAAGAAATGATAAATATTAATGGATAACTGGAATTTTTTAAATCATTCTCTGGTTTCAATTTAGTAAAATAAATATATTAAAAAATAGTTATCATTAAGGTTAAGATAGAATATGAAAGATTATTTACTTTGTTATGAAAAAATTACATGAAAAAGTGTTAAACTGTTTGTTTATTAGTGTTTTTACTGATGAATGGGTGAAAGAAGTTTCCTAGCTCCAGTATATTCTCTAAGTGTAGAACATAGACACAAAAATAATTTTTCATTAAATCTGTTTAAGTTAAAGAAGATATTTTAGAAACAAACAAAAATGTTTTTAAAATGACATCCCTTAGTTAAAGAACTGCAAAGTGGAAAATAAAATGTTAATACTGAGAGCTACAGACTAATGTGTAACTAAAATATACACTTAAGGAAATGAGTCTTGTATAAGGGTTATGGCATGGTGCAAAAAATCAAATATGTTTTGATTCTGTTTATTAAAATTTTAAGATTAAAAAAGCTTATTTTACCTTCTTAAAAGTCTGATGAGGTTTTATTTAAAACACTGTATGCGTGTGTGTGTGAACGATGCACTTGTGTGTAGTTTCACCTCTATTTTACTAAACGCTTTCATCGTGTTGTAAAAAACAGATAGTACTAAAATTATTAATATATGAGAAGTGCTTATAGGTTTTAAGACTTGTTTTCTTTCATAATGCAAAAAAGTTATGGAGAGTTTACTTCAAGTTACAAATGTTCAGAAACTTAGTTTTATAATCAGTGGCATGTTTTTCTTACAGCAAAATCACATTGGGTTATCTGCTGAATCCACCAAGGGGAATCAAATAATCTGTTGTCAAACCTTAAAATTAGTAAAGTAAAAAAAACAAAAAACAACCTATAAAAACTGTCTTCTGCATCCCTTGTCTTTCACACATATTTGAATGCAATTGTTTGGCATTACTGTTAGAGCAATATTCTACTACGTACTATAATGGTAGTGGTACATTCATAAAATCACAGTAAATTGTACACCTATGGTCTATGACTAGTGGCACAAAGATACAAGTACTAGTTTCATGTACCTTAGAAAACATATTTCCACATACTTTACACAATGTAAAAAAGTAAAACACCTAATCATCTTAAAATATTATAAACTTACAATGGATGTCTAGCATCAGGCACACTTCGATTAAGTGAAATTCTATCACTGATGTACACATTAAAAGCTGCTGAACTAAACAATTCATCAGCCAAAATTTGCTCTTTCTCATCAAGAATTACTGGTCTTCCCTCTTCTCCAAGTCCAGGAGTCACTTTCATAATTCCGTCATTAAAAACTATATTTTGAAGTTTATCTCTACGTTTATGTTCCCAGCTAGCTTCATTTTTGTGATCATTTGTCTTACCTGCAGCTGATTTAGTCTTAACGACAAAACTTCTAGTTAAGTTCTGGTCATTTTTGCCACTGTCCTTCGCAAGTTCAGCAGTTAATGGTGGTGGCAGTACATTATTGTGGTTATTCTTCTCATCTTCATTAACATTCAAGTCTGAGCCAGGTCGCTGTATTTGTGCGTTATGATTTTGGTGATCACTAATAAAGTCAGTATAAGAAACATAACTTCCTGACGGGGGTTTCTGTAAACTCTCTAGCTCAAAAGGTTTCTCTTTTTGTATTACTTTCGAACTCTGCTCGTTTGTGCTAAAGTTAATTACTTCCGATATCTTTTTCTGCTTATTCGAGAAAGTATCAGATTCTAAGTTTGTTTTCAACTTTACTTGACTATACCAAAATCCAACGCCTAGAGTGGCAGATGCAATTAAAAGAAGTTTAAAAAGAGTTAAGCGACGACGTCTGTTAAACCACCGTGCAAGCATATTATTCGTATAAAAATGCAAAACTGGATGAACACAAAAAGAAAGATTAAGTCAAAACGCAGAGCTCTCAAGTTATGTCAAGAACGTTTTGTCGCAACTACAACCTTTTCTTAATGTATTAATGTGTGCCATTTTCACCTCATATTACCCCGTACTAGTATTGTAAAATATACAATAAGGTAAACCACATTTCAACTTTTTCATGTTGAGCATAGCCTTTCCTGACATATCCAGGTCACTCAAAAGTCACTCACCTATACACGTGTCAAATGAAACTATTACACTACTGCCCTCTATAGCATACAAAAAAATGAAACAACAAACCAAGTAAATTTCGAAAAAATGTTTTTCTAAAATGTTAAATTACGTCATTGGCCAGAAATACCATGTAATTATACATATAGCAAGTAAATAACAAAAGTACATCAAAAGCTCTGCCAGGTATCATGCAATTTCAGTTCTTGTTCACAGTGCTAATTATGGCACAATTATAAATAAACATGACATGATTTAAAAAAATTGATACTAAACTTACCACAGTATAAATTAAAGTTACCATTTCCCTGATTTTAAAAACAGGAGGCTTTAAGAAGTTGCACAGAAATGTTTGAGAGAAGATTTGGGCACTAATTCAAATAAGATTGAATACTAACGAAGATTTCTTTTGATGGGTGAAGAAGTATTCTCGATTATAATATTTTTTAAGCATGCAGGTCCGGCATGGCCAAGTGGGTTAAGGCGTTCGACTCGTAATGTCAGGGTTGCGGGTTTGAATCCCCGTCGCACCAAACATGCTCGCCCTTTCAGCCGTGGAGGCGTTAAAATGACAGTCAATCCCACTATTTGATGGTATAAGAGTAGCCGAAGAGTTGGCGGTGAGTGGTAATGACTAGCTGTCTTCCCTCTAGTCTTACACTACTAAATTAAGGATGGCTAGCGCAGAATCCCTCGTGTAGCTTTGCGCGATATTTCAAAAAAGGAAACAAATAAACTCAAGCGTGTATTGAGTACTAAAATTATTTTATGATTCTTATGAAGTTGTATGTGTTAGAAAAAGAAAAGAGAAAAATTACACACGTTTTTGAGAAACGAAATGCTTACATTAATAACATTTTATATAGGAAAGTATATAAAATGCATAAAAGAAATGTATTTTCACTCCTGTTACTCTAAATTAATGTAAAGAAATTTAAATCGATTCTCAAGTACATTTCTTGCATAATAATTCTATATACGTTCTCTTATATGTTTTAGTTACATTTTAAAAGAAGGAACAATTATAATCGTAAATATTACATGTTAAAATGAGGCTTACATAGAGGGTATTATAGGTCATTTTCTAAACTCTAGAAGCAATTATAAACTTAAGTCACTTTCTCATAACAGTTATGTCCCTAGATGCTTAAATCATTGATAGTTCTACACAAATAATAAGTTATATTGTTTTTGAAATATTTACAATTGAAAAAATTAATCTTATTTCACAAGTGAGTTAATTTTCTAAACTTATTTTTAGTTTAATGGAACATTAATTAATTCTGTCGCTTCTTGGAAACACAGTAGTTTGGGCACTTGACTCGCAATCTGGAATCGAAACCCCATCCATCAAACACGCTTGTCCTTTCAGCCATGAGGACGTTATAATATTACGGTGAATTACACTATTCATTAATAAAAAATTAGCTCAAGAGTTTGCATTAGATAGTGGTGAGCAGTAGTCTTTCACCGCTAAATTAGGAACGGTTAGCGCAGATTGTCCTCGTATAGCTTTAAGCGAAATTCAAAACCAGCTAATTTCTTGGATATATATATATACATTATTTCAAAATTATTTACAAAAAATATAATAAATTTCAACCATTAAACAAATGCTTTAATTCTAAATACGTTTCTTAAGCACGAAACAAGTAAAAAACACACACATAACAAACATCATAACAAAAGAAAGCGAAAATCGTGAATGTTCAATACTGAAGAAAATAGTTATGAGGAAGATCCAGCAAACCGAGAATTTCCTGAGATAAACACACACTGGAGGATATCCAGCTCTGATTCGTTTAAAATAAACATCTAAGAGGATTAACCTCAAAGAGCATAGCTACTTCCAACACAAAAACAACGATAAGAGAGAGCACTGTCGACATCAATTTTTTTAATCGGTAAATTTATGTAGTAATTAATACACATTATTCTCCAAGTTATCCATTTAGTTTTTACAATCACATTTTCTCACTTCTATTGCTTTTAACATACTGCATCATTTCTATGCAGTCAAGTGTAAGGAATATTAGTTGGAATCGGGAAAGGTGAGAAAACAGCCTGTCTTTCGTCAATTTCTAAGAAATTATGGGATTACAGTACTCTAAGTCATTAGCAGATAATTTTAATGAGAGAACATAGTGATCATCTTTCCTAATTCAATTGGTATGGAGACTACAATACTTTTTTATGGTTACAAAATGTTATAATCTAACACGTGGAAAGCAGTACAGGGCCTGAAAAGAAAAAGCCAACATAGCATCAATTGGAAAAAGGAATTCAAAGAGAAAAAGAAGACCCGGAGATGTAAGAGAGAGAACAAATAAACTGAGAGAGGTGAATGAATGAAGTAACGTGCTGACAGTAAAAAGCAAACGCTACTTTTGAATCTAAGTATTAGTGAGCGTCGGTAATAAAGAGTAATTTATCATGTTTATATTGGTATGAACCAATTCCTGATAGGAATAAATATAATCTAAATAAATTTGATTGGCATAAAAAAGGAAAGCGAAGTTCAAGTATAGCACGATCATTACATTCTTTAGTAAAATTGGAGTAAAAGAATCTGTGCAGCTACGTTTATAAGATGTCGTTTTCCTGTGTTTTATGAATAATATTCCACTCTTGTAATGTTGAAACACAAGGCTTTAGCAACAACAATTTATCTCGCTCCATTTTTCCCTGATTTACAACGCTAAAATCAGGGGTTCGATTCCCCTCGGTGAGCTCAGTAGATAATCCGATGTGGCTTTGCTATAAAAAAAAAAAACACACACCCCCCTATTTCCCAGTAAATTCGTTTCTTTTTCCATGTTTATATAGAAAAAGGAATGAAACAATGTGAAACTCTCACCTGAGATATACACTGCTGGCCAAAATCTTAAAGCCAATGAACATAAAGAAAAAATATGTATTTTGCGTTGTTAGACTCAACCACTTATTTGAGTAGAGCTTCGAGAGATGAAAATAAGAAAAGGGGAAATAAAAATTAAAAACTTTTCAGCATTTAATGAGAAAAATGTGAACACTATAAAATTAGCCTAAATACTAGCTGGTCAAAAGCTTAAGACCATACCAAAAAGAAGTCCTAAACAGGGTAGGAAATGCCCAACAAGAGGTTTCAGTAATGAGTTGCACGACCGTCATTGTGAATAACTTTAAACATTCGCTGTGTCATGGTTGATATAAACGTTTGCAGAAGGCCGGCTGGAATGTTATTCCAAGTGGTAAAGATGGCTTCACGAAGATCATGCACTGTTTGGAATTGACGTCAACTTCTATAGACTTCCCTTGCCATCCACCCCCAAACATTTTCAATGGGGTTCAGTTCGGGCGAACACGCTGGATGGTCCAAAAGAATCACGTTATTCGCCATGAAAAAGTTCTTTGTCCTGCAGGCATTGTGGATTGCAGCGTTGTCCTGCTGAAAGATCCAGTAATTTCCACACAATCGAGGGCCTTCAGTCAATAAGAATGCTCTCTCCAAAATGCCAATGTAGCCAGCTGCTGTTTGACACCCCTGTATAACCTGAAGCTCCATTGTTCCATGGAAGGAAAAAGCACCTCAGATCATGATGGAACCTCCTCCACTGTGTCGTGTAGAAAATGTCTCCGGTGGAATATCCTTATCGTGCCAGTAACGCTGGAAGCCATCTGGACTATCCAGGTTAAATGTTTTCTCATCAGAGAACAAAACCTTCGTCCACTTTTCTATGTCTCATATTTTGTGCTTCTCAGCAACGTTTAACCAAGCTGTTTCGTGGTGTGGAAGGAGGCGTGGTCTTTGAAGACGTTTACGGTTTTTAAAGCCTTTCTCTTGTAGATACCGTCTTATTGTTCTTGAGGTGCATTCTGCGTTCGTAAGGGCCTTAACCTGGTTCGACGATCGGCTGGTATCTTGTCTGACACCCCGTCGAATTCTCTTGCTCAACGCCGGCGAAAGTTTCTTGGTCCGACTACTTGAAATTCACTTTCCAAATCCCTCAGGATCTTTTAAGAAATTTGCAAAAACAGTTTTACTACGCCCGATCATACCAGCGATGGCACGTTGAGAGAGGCCTTGCTTTTGCAGCTCAACAATTCTGCCACGTAAAATTCTGTCATCCTTTTAGCTTTTGCCATGTTTTTACCCAATGTAACACTCAGTGGAAGATGTTGACAACGTTAATGCTTGAACACAAATTACTAAATTTCGTTACGTGTTTACTGATTAACGTTTCGTTTCAGTATGGTCTTAAACTTTTGACCAGCTAGTATTTAGGCCAATTTCATATTGTTCACATCTTCCATATTAAATACTAAAATGTTTTTAATTTTTATTTTCCCTTTTTTTATTTTCATCTTTCGAAGCCCTACTCAAATAAGTGGTTGAGTCTAGCAACGCAAAATGCATATTTTTTCTTTATGTTCATTGGCCTTAAGTTTTTGCCAGCAATGTATGTGACTATTTCTATATTTTCAAGATATCTATCAATTTACACTTGACTGTGAATATAATTATATATATAGTTTAATATAGTCAAATGAAGCATATATAAGTATATTCGTGCTTTCTTATTAAATTGCATTTTCTCTAGATTTCTCTATGTAAATAGATCATAACTAGTCAATGACAAAATCCTTATATTCTGATAACAACTCATATATTTGTTCATTTGTTTTGAATGAGTTTTAGTTATTGTAAACAGAGAACGATTTGGCATTCGAAGATTTTGGGTTTTGGTTTCCTTTAAAAGCAAACGCCATAAGGCATCAAAGGTTTATACTGACTTGTGACGAATATCAGATTCATCACAGGGAGCATTTGAACAAAAGCAAAGATACAAATTTAAAAGCATATGGCAAGTTAGACAAAAGCCTATGAATCCAAAGATGAATTTACATTGTTTTCTGAATATTTCTTATCGTTTCTGTGTATTAGAAGAACAAAAAGTGAGTGAACGATAATAGCAAAAATCCAAAAAATGTATATACGCAATGAAACGAATAAAGTTAATTTAAACGTGATATTTTGTATACCAATCATACGATAGTTGTCAAGTTCAGCACAAAGTAAAGTCCTCGCTGTAGGTGTGATGTAGGAAGCGTATTATATCACTCATTGATTAACGACTCGGCTGAATAGCTAATTGTGAAGGGGAGGCAGGCATGGGAGTTTCCTCACAGCAAAGAGAAACCGATATTTCTAGCCATATTTATTTTCCCTTAGTCTTGCAACAGATTTTAGTAAACAAATGAAACGCATATTAGAGGCGAGAAGCAAAAATCACAAAGCATGTCCAGTTTCATTCTTGATCTAAATGTGTACCTGTATTGAGGTTAGTTCTACTGATTCATGGAACAAACATTGACCAATAACGAAGTCTAGATTGTTGCAGATTTGTTTAAGCCATACGTCGTTATTACTTTGGCTTGTCAAGTTGTGGGTAAGTCGATAGGACTGATCTTCGAGAAATGCTTCTCAATGGCAGCTAAGAGTGCGTTATGAAAGTGACAGTCAATCCAATTATGTATTAGGGTTCAAGAAACAATTAAAGATTTTGCAGAGGCGGGTGCTGCTGGCTAACAACTTACCCTGATTAAAATTATGAACAGCTGTTTCAAAATCGCTCCCAGTACCACAGAAGCACGTCTGCCGACTCCCACCACTACAATCCAGGTTTCGATACCCGTGGTGGGCAAAGCACAGACAGACCATCGTGTAGTTTTGTGCTTAATTCCAAACAAACCAAAAATGCTAAGGTTTTCACAAAGCAGCGAGGCTATCTGCGCCAAACGTCCGGTAAAAAAGGTAAAAATAAAGTAAACGTAGTAAAATTCATAAAAGGAGATGAAGGTAAAACAAAACAGCGTTTAAAAAACATAAGTAGCATAAAACCAATGTTGACATCTAGTCTACAAAGTTAAGAGAGAAAACACAGCAAGAGAAGTTGTAAAGGACTTTCTGTAGCACAATGGTAATTATCATAACCCGCCAGGTGGGATGCTTTGGTAAGGAACGAAGTTACGAAGAATATATCTTTAGCATAGAACATCGATCCGCTCGCCAACTGGTGGTAAAGAGGACATGGAGGATGTTCAGTGCTCTTGTACATTTGACCCATAGCTGCTTAATGTGCGGTATAAAGGTCAGCTTACGGTCAAAGATAAGCCCCAAGAACTTAGTCTCAGAAACCACAGGCAGCACAACTTCACCAATACGGAGTTCAGGATCAGGGTGAATACCCCGTTGGCGGCAAAAGTGCATGCAAATGGTTTTAGAGAGAGAGAAGGTAAAGCCGTTTGCTGTGGTCCACTTCATTAAACAATTGAGGACATTCTGTAGCTGCCGCTCAATATACCTCATGTTTGACGATTGACATAAGATGTGAAAGTCGTCGACATGAAGCCCATTTGCAACGGCGAGAGGAAGTTGTTCAGTGATGGCATTAATTTTTAAACTGAAAAGTGTGACACTCACAGTACAGCCCTGAGGGACTCCAAGTTCCTGTAGAAAAGAACGGGAAAGTGTCGAACCCACACGAACTTGGAATATCCTGTCCATTAAAAAATTTAATAAAAATGGGTAAATGGCCACGTAACCCATATATATGGAGGTCTTGCAAAATGCCATACCTCCATGTTGTGTCATAAACCTTCTCAATGTCAAAGAATATTGATACAAGATGTTGTCGTTTGAGAAGGGCGTCTCTGATTGATGTTTCAAGTCGAATCAGGTGGTCCATGGTGGAGTGCTGTCGTCGGAATCCACATTGGGTGGGCGAGAGGAGGTTGCTTGATTCGAGGAACAAAACAAAATGAGCATTAACCATCCTCTCTAAGGATGGACAGAGACAGCTTGTCAAAATAATTGGACGGTAGTTTGAAGGAATCTTGGGATCTTTCCCAGGCTTAGATAAAGGTAAGATAATAGCCTGGAGGCAGGCATTAGGAAAAACATTCTCCTGCCAGATCCAGTTAAAAACAATTAGAAGAATATCAAGAGAAGCAAGATATAGATGGCACAGCATGTTATAGTGGACATCATCTGGTCCAACAGATGCACCGCCAGACCAATGAAGGGCCAGTTTCAGTTCCACCAGTGTAAAGGGACGATTATAGTCATAGAGAAAATCAGTTCGAAAGGAAAGAGGTGATCGCTCTGTCCGAGTCTTGATGGCCAAGAAGGTGGAGGAGCAAGCAGAAGTGCTAGATGCCCGGCAAAAGCTTTCACATAGTGTATCGGGGATGCTCCGGATGTCAGCTACTTCTTGGCCATCAGAGAGTAAGATCGAGAGAGGGACAGAAGTGTAGTGCCCACTGACCTTTCGAACCATGTCTCATATTACTTTGGAACTGGTGGTAAAAGATATGCCAGTTGTGAACTTAATTCAAGATTCCTTCTGGCTTTGACGTCTTACCCACCTAGCATGAGCACGGGCTCGCTGGAAAGCGATGCGGTTTGAAAGTGTGGGATATCTACGGAAAGTATCCCAGTCCCGTTTTTGAGCCTTCCGTGCCATGTGGCAAATAGGATTCCACCACGGACGAGGATATAGTGGAAAATGTGTTGAGGTTTTAGGAATACATTGAGCAGCTGCTTGTATAATACAATCAGTTACTTCTGCCGCATAGTCGTCTATGAATGGCTGACAGATGATGGCAGGATCAAGTTCTAGGAGAGCAGTGAAAGTGGACCAGTCTGCCTGATCCAGCTTCCACCGGGGCACGTGGGTTGGGTAGCATCGACCACGACCAGTCTCTCTCAAAAGTATAAAAATGATCACTGCCTCGTGGATTATTGTCATCTGTCCATGGAAAATGGGAGAATAATGAAGAGGAGCAAACTAAGAGATCAATAGCAGTAAAGGACTGACTAGGTGTGTGGAAATAAGTAGAAAAACCACTATTGAAAAGAGAAAGATTGTGATCAGAGAGCATATGCTCTACAGAGCGACCCTTCCTATCAATATCAGCACTTCTCCAGAGGGGATGATGTCCATTAAAGTCCCTCAGGATTAGAAAGGGAGAAAGAGAGACGACAACTGTTCAATGAAAGCATCAAGGTCTGTTGATCAAATGTCTCTCCAGGTGGCAGGTAGAGAGAACAAAGAATGATGGTATAACCCAAGGAAACACGGATGGCTACGGTCTCCAAGGGTGTGCTGAGTGACAAAGACAGGGTGGGCACATGCTGATCAACCAACAGTGCCACCCTCCATGTACTCATCCATCACACAGCCTGTTATTTCTGTACAGAGAAAACTGCCGAAAGGTGACTGTATTTGCAGGTTTCAGAAATGTTTCCTGTAAGGAAAGACAAACAGGATTGTAGGAATCAATCAGTGTTTTGATGTCATCCAGATTAGATCGTAAACCTCAACAGTTCCATTGTATCAAGGTGGCCATTTTTAATGACGTGTCGGTGATTTGGCTGGAGAACCCTTCTGTTTATGACCACGTCTTTTTTCCTTACTGTCCTTATTCGAGGGAGGTCTATCAATCTCCATGGATCCTGCCCTGGGTCGTTTGGGTAGGTCTTTGTTGTTTGAAGGGGATTCCAGTGATTGAGGTCGCGAACGAATGACTGTTTTGCATCTTGGGGTGAGAGAAAAAGATGTATTCGAAGAAATGTCTGTGCCTGGAACCAAAGGATGTGGATCTTGGGGTTTGTTGGAATGTGTGGGAGGAACAGAGATGGGTGTAGAAGTTGATTCATCAACTTTTTAACCATGGAGGTCAAAAGACTTTTCATTTGTTTTGAGAACGATTCTCTTGGAGGCATCGAGAAATTTGTTTACATTCCCACTGGAGTTGTGGAACGAAGTGCAGCAGCATATGTTCGAGTAGAAGTGGAGTGGAGTAGAGTGTAACTCCACCTTTGCGAGTGGAGATGCGCCTCACTGCAAAAACTCCTTGAGGGGAGAAACCAGCGAGAATCTCTGACTCGAGGATGTTCTTCAAATCCCTCTCAACAATAACTCATCGTGATGAATTCGAAGTAGCATGAGGTGTAACCTCAATAGGAATATCCCCAATTGCCTTTGAATTCAAGAGGAGTTCACTGTGTTGGGATGTGATGTTTCATTTAATATGTCTTTAGATCAAAGCTTCTTTACTGACTTTGAAGAACCAACAAGTCCCTTCAGTTCCTTCTAAATAAAAAAGGGGGACATTTGCCCTAAAAATTTTCTGAAAGAGAATTTAGGATGAGAAAATGAGGTACAACTGGTGGTGCAGACGTTGAAGATTGCTGATCCGAGTCTTCAAGACGTGGTTGTTTACCTAGTGACTGCTTTTTCACTATTTTATTCAAATTGTTAGTAGGAGGATCCATAGGAAAAAATGAAAATTCCGGTGCCCACTGACCCCACCCACCATGGAGCCCTACGAGAGGACGCGCTACAATGTTAATCAAGGACACTGCAGCAACGCCAGGGTTTTGTGAGCACTATATCCAAAATTCAGCATCAGATACAATGTCCACAACACCCGTTGAGAACTTCCAACACTGGTACTTGGTTGATCCTAGCCCGAGTGGACCAGTCGATTGACCCAAGGGGGGCCACTCAAAGGCCGCCCGTGTATAGGAATTCAAGGCCAAAGTGGTGTGTTAGGGTTGGATCCCTCAACCACCAGGATCCTCTAGACCCCTTCACGGGTCGCCACGCACGGCAAACACGTGTGTGGATGTTTAGATCCAAGAGGAGGTAACCTGAAAGAACAGAACCTTCCCTGGGAGGTCCCCTCACCACGTACAGGAATCCACACCGAGGGGCCTATAGAAGGAAGCCAATAATGAGAAACCATTCGTTGGGAAAATATTGTATTAATAACAGCTTAATTATGAACTTAAATGGTTTAAAATATTGGTATAGGCTGAGCTGTCATTTGATACCGTTTCCAAAAAAAATTGTTTTACTATTTTACATGTTTGTGTAAATTTCTTTGTCTCTTTTCCATTGATTTTTTTACTAATTTGTTTATTTCCCATATTTCCAAGAAACACACCTATGATGTTAATATTTGTGAAGTATTAGAATTAAAATGCTTAAATGTTCATAAGAATATTGTAATAATTGGATAGCATTACGGAATCGTGACGCTGTAGAATAAGGATCATAAGTTCATGTACGAATATACTTTGTCGGTCCTGCATATCCAGGTAGTTAAGGCACTCGAGTCGTAATTTGAGGGTCACAGGTTCGAACATCCCCATCGCACCAGACATGCTCGCCCTTTCAGCCGAGGGGACGTTATAATGTGACGCCAATCTCACTATTCGTTGGTAAAAGAGTAGCCCAAGAGCTGGCGGAGGGTGGTGATATTGAGAAATTTTGAAGGTGGTATTAAACGAGCGATTTTTATGGCCGCTATTTGTTTTTCATCACGATCCCTATTCTTGAGTACTACCGTTCTTAATGACTACATCTTACGATCAAAAGTATGCTGAAAACTAGTTGTAACTGTAAATAAAGTTGCATTAGCTTCACATACTGTCCTAAAAACTTAAGATATGGTTTATCCGACTAAAAAGTAAAATTCGCTTCTCGTATTTTCAATAATCTGTGAACTGAAAATGAATTAGATAATAATAACTGACAAAAATCTATATTTCAAGCTATTTAACAGAAATATTAAGAAAAGATGAGTTTCTTTTAAATAATCAAGAGCTTTTTCATTAATTTTGCATGCGAGCAGTAGATTCATATCTTGTGCTACGTTCTTATCTGAGCATACTATAATCCCTAGTTCGAAACTATAAAATATCACAAAGCGTTTTAATACCTTATGTTAGACAATTTCAGAGATAACTATTAGCTGCCAACACTCCAGACTTGAAAGGTTTATTTCACACACTCACAAAATCAAACATATCTGCTATGAATCTGTATTTTGATAAAATCTGTTATTTTATTTTTCATAAAAAAGCAATTTTGATGAATTTACATTTCCCAAGACAGATTTAACGAATGTTTTAAAAACGTAAACGTAGATAAACGCTGTTTCATACAAGTACACGTATCTATCTTTTCATCATTCTGTTTAATAACGTCGTGTATTAAAGCAACTGAAATATTACGCGTGATAATCACCCAAAAATTCATAAATAGTATAATAGGTGTTTTAACAGGTGTAAGGATTGGTGTACGTTTATTATTGGTATTCCGTTTAGCAGGGGCGTAGATTTTTTTACACTCGATGGGGCGGATGATTTTTGCAACCACATATGTGGACTGTTCAATTTGCAAATTGGTAATCTCTGATTACGTGAACCTGAAAGCTGTAAACATGCAGTCACAGAGTAATCTTGTTGCCACAATACTTCAAGGTTTCCATGTAGGTTTGTAGAAGTGAGGTGTTGTGAACAGTTTTCAAAATGTTAATAGAATAAAGACAAAGCGTCACAAATTAACTGCCACATGAATTTATTCCTGCACACTACACAGTATAAAAGATGGCCATTATACTTGACAAGGTTACTAATAACTTTCATTGCATGAATTACGTTTTCAAATATTAATAAAATTAGTAATTATCCTTGGTAAGTTTATATCTACTGAAAAAACTGTTTATGTTGTTTGATAAAAATAATTAAAATGTCTTTGCAAACTCTTGAAAATTACACATCAATACAATGTAGCGCATAATTATTCATACTTTTCATTGAAGTAAGATTCATTTAGTTCTCTAGTCTCCATGTTTCCAAACGTAGACCTCCTTTGTGATGATCTGTTTATGAATTCTTTCATAAATTCTTCTATATTTATCTTGTCGACCTCATCTTTGTGCGTGTGACAAACTGTCACATGGTTGAGGCGGCACTGATACATAGTTGACCTTAACCACGTTTTCAACCGTCTTAATGCCGAAAAGCTGCGTTCACATTCGCAGCTGGATACTGGACATAAAAGCAAAATTTTCATGAGAAGAAACACTTCACTAAACATCTGCTGGCTTGTTTCATGCATTTTACAGTAAGCATCCTTCACATCTTTCAGAGATACTGCTTTTGTTGTTCCTTTGAACATGGGCAACTGAAACTCGAGCCTTTGTGCAGAGATTTCTGGATAGAAGTTTATAACCGAGTTGTCAATCTTGCCAGATGTGATAATGTTCTCAAGTGCCAGATATTTCCTCAAGTCATTGTTGTCTGCATTGAATCTAGTGGTCAGATGTTATATGACTGTGTCCACAAATTCAAAATATTGGCTTCTGTAGTAATCTCTAGCTGTTGCAGAATGGTATGCTGAGCCATCACCTGTGATTCTTCTGGGGGGTCTGCGAATGCGTGGTAGTTCAATAGGCACTAGATCAAGGGAAGTTACCTTTTTTTCAGTTTCATCAAATATCTTGTTGTAATTTTCCTCTGTTCGCAATACCCGCAATTGTTCAACTGTCATTGCAGATGTTTCACTCATGCCAGATACTGTCGCTGATTTTGCTTGGAATGCCCGGTTTAGTTCCTCTAATGCAGCTAATGGATGCTGAGCCATCAACAATCCTAAAACTGTCTTTTCTTTGTCAAATCTGTCCAGCAGACCTCGTGCTTTCACTGCTACATGTGATTTTTATTTGCTAATTCAGACAAAGAATCAACAATGTCACTGTAGTGATCATTAGCACATGCAATTGCAGTTAGATGGCACGATCAGCGTGTTGGACACAGTGGGCGGATGTATTTAACTGGACCATTGTTGTTGTCTGATGATACAATATTTTCAAAAATTGTCTTGTATTTGCCTGGCCTCTGAAACAAGACACCAATCAATGTACCCACTGGATAGAATCTCGAACACATTCACAAGCTTCAACTGCATGTTTCATTATTAAATTAGCCTTGTGTGCTCCGAAGTGAACAAACAAAGCTGACAGTTGCTTCACTTTTATATTTGCCTGGCATCCACTGTACGCACCATTCATGTTAGCGGCTCAATCATAAGTTTGTGCTCTTAATCCTGACAGTGGTAAATTGAGTCTAGTCAGTACATCGAGTATAATCGAGAATATTGTTTCACCAGTTGTATTGGAAACACTGTACAAACCAAGAAATGTCTCAAGGACGTCAAGGTTCTCATCTACTTATCGCACACATATTTCTTCCTGTTCGGCACCTGTAACATCTTGAGTGCCATCAACCATTAATGCAAAGATTTTACTTTACTGCACTTCGTGTGCTGTGTTCCTTAGTATTTGATGGCTGATCATCTCCATTATTTCATTCTGAGCCTGGGGTGATGTGAATGTGGTTTTATTTGACAAGGAGTCCGTCAAATCAAGATCTTCCTCTTCCAGGAGCTTCATTAACTGCAGGAAGATCCCCTCCGTATCAGTATGTCCATGTAATGCTAAACCTTGACGCATTAAGAAACGTAAACTTCTGAATATTTTGGCTAGACTTCTTTTGCATTCTTTCTGCTGCTTCTTTTTTACATCATGTAGCTGGACAGTCACTGGAGTTACATCAAGTGAACCTTCTGGAGATATAGTGAATCTGTGCTGAGAGGAGGATTGGTGTTCGTTGAATTTCTGTTTTCCAGTTGCAAAAACCGGTGGATTTGAAGGTATACCCCGCTGGTGTCTCCAATTTCCCTGTAAAAAGACATCTATTTTTCGCCCTGGCACAATGAAAGCATATGACTTTTTGAGTCTGATTGTCGAAGTGCAGCCATGGAAACTCATTAAACCACTTGCCCTGAAAGTTGATATTTTGATATTTTGCTTTCTGTCGTGGTATTAGTTGTGCGTCTGGATGATATGGCTTTCCACACTGTATCTGTGGAGTGTCAAATTTTCCATTACTGCACAAACTTGTTTCACAACTATCTGGTGGTTCATGATGTGCAATAGTTGCACAAGCACTTTCAAACTCGTTCTCTGATGAACATGGTATTTCCTCTGTATGGCAATTTTCTATTCCTTTGCTTGAGGTTGTTGGGTTATCTGCATCTGCATTGTCACTTGTAGTACTAGTAACTGGCTTGCAGAACTGTCTAATATCGGAAAGTTTTAGATGCTTGCTTGTCATAATTGGAATCTGTTTCCCAGATGACTCAAAAGGCTAAAATACAGTCTTTATTGAAAAACTCTAACGTACAACGAACGAAGATAGAACATAATGGAAGTTGGACTGAACTGTACAATATATTTAAGTCGAACGCGCGAACCTCACAGTGACTACCGAGCCGACTGACCGCCTGGGCATCGCTAGGACAATAATGTGTGCCAGTTACAACACAAGTAATTGCAAGTTTCTCGAAAAATACTTAAACAATACCAAATATATTATATTCCTTTAAAAGCTTATCAAAAGGCAAACACGTTGTAATATAATGTCTATAAGCACATCTATTAAATAAAAACACCTAAACAAAAACTAGCAATACACTTCGAGTAAAGGCTTCAGGCCGTTGAAATCGCTCCTTTTGTGTTCTAATTATACAAGAAAATATAATATTTTTACTATCTATGATAAGAGAATATATTGTTCTTTTACCATAAAGCTCCAGCACTTTATTAGAGAGTGGTGATAATCTGATATTTCATGGATTAATGAGGGCCACAAACACAGGTTTAATGAGCCCTGTTGTAAAATCGAGGCTCAGACTAAAGGGAGCGGAGGGGGGTGATGTGGGGCGCGTCTGGATCCGAGCGGCCCGAACCTGTCGTTAACTGTACACTAAACGTACACTGTGGTCAGCGGCTTCGACAGTTAAGGAGAGTAAGGCGTTCGATAATAAAACCGGCTAGACATGCATAAGAACAAATGGCGTAGGAAAACCGCACAATATACACATAAGATTGATGCAGCTACAAGCTACAAATGGCCTGCCAGATCTAGATCACAGGAGTTTACGCTTGGGAGTAATATTTTCGAATTTCATGCTCTGTTCAATCTGTTGTGATGAAAATTTTACTTTATCTTACACTACGTACAAGACAAAGGTAGATTCTGTGATAGTGCTTGCAAGCCTTGCATGTATACTTAGGCCTACTGACTGATACTTACGAACTATCGCTTAGACCGAAAAGCTTAGAAGCACGCCTATATTAAAGATGTACATTTCTGCTACTAAAAAAAGCCTACATCTAGGCCTAATTATGTAATTCGATTGGTAAGAACACGAGAATCACAAGAACAAACACACAATTTGTAGGCCTGTGATGCAATAAAACAATTCAACAGATTAAACTGTAGGGGGGATGATTGTATGCACCACAACTCCCACCTAAAATGAAGGGGAATGTATCCCCCATCCACCCAGGATCTACGCCCCTGCAGTGTTTAGTCTGTTTTCGTGAAATCCATTGACAATTTTCGGATAGGTCGTCGTTTATAGGGAAAACTTCCTCACTTCGGCCCAACATGGCCAAGTGGTTAAAGCGAATCCTTATTGCACCAAATATGTTCGCTCTTTTAGCTTACATTACAAAGTGTTACCTTTTTGCCTTGAAAAATAAGTTGTTTTTTTACATTGTTAAACTAATTAAATAATGCATATAGAGTTCAAACTATACTTGTTGCAATAAAGCAACAGATAGGTCAAGGTTTCGTGACGAACCTACATCCGGAGAGCTAAGGATAAACGATTTTATCAGTGGAGCATAATCACAGCTTCGGTGATGATTCGGTTAGGGTGTAGGAAGGTGTCCATCTGAACGAGGATGCTAATACTTAATGGCATACTAATGTGCAATTAAACAAAGTTGCAGAATATTTCATGCTTGCAACGAAACCGAATGTTATTCTTCTGAAGGTTGATACCCAGTGTCATGATACAAGGATTGTGAAGGGTTACCTTGGACAAAACACCACGTAGATTATAGACTGATCATCAAAACGACTTGACTTATATCACATACAACACTCTTATGACATTCTTCGGTGAAAAGCACGTTAATGTCTTAAATTACTGAAGAATGCGACGTCAATTCAAATTCGTCAAAAAATATGATCCACGGGCAGAAACTTTATCAATATAGGAATGGTATATTCCTTATCAAATACATATTCTGCCAAATACGACTCTTGAAGTTCAGCTGATTCAGCCGCGTTCTAACTCTAACAACTTTCAGTTTGAGAGTTATAAATATTATCAATGAAACTGGTTCATTAAATATGTTTAGTGTAACATACCATGGTTTTTTATTCAAGTGTTTATTTAGCTGTCGCAAGAAATAAGCTTCAAAGTGATGCTCGGTTAATGTTTTCGAATAGTTTATTTATTATAAGTTACAAAACTAAGAACAAATTAGTGGTGGGTTGTAATGACTACTTGTCTTCCCTCTAGTCTTACACTGCTAATTTAGGGACGGCTAGCGCAGATATCCCTTGAGTAGCTTTGCGCGAAATTCAAAAAACAAAGCAAACAAACAAAGTCATAGTGAAAAGCCGAATTTTTTTTTGCGTCTATGGGCCTGATACCCGAATCTTTAAAGCACCGGCAACGTCTCTGTAAATAATTTTGTTATAAATCCTTGTTTTACTTCTTTTTCGGAACAAAAGCTTAAAGTGATTTATGTTGGTATTAAATTAATAGATAATACTAAATATTTAATCATAAAAAGTCGTGTTAGGCTTTATTTGTGCAAAATGGCCAATTTTACGCTTTCTTCGTAAAAGACAATTCACACAAAGTTAAGTATCTGCAAAAATGTTTAACATGATTAGTATATTTTGAATAGTATGTTTAGGGTAAACTAGGATAGGACATACTTGAAGTAAATCGTAATAAACGTGAACAAAGTTTTCGGACGCTTGGAGTTGTTCGCTATTGCATTTCGTTTAAAATCATTTTCATATTCTGGCACGCCCTTGATTAACAGTTGATTTATTGCATTACCCAATTTTGAAGAAACTTTAAGAGAATAAATCAAGATTTTTTTTGTTCATCCTTTGTATAAGTCTAATGATAAAAATAATTTATTCTAATGAAAGATTACTATTATTATGTAAATAACCACATCGTTTTGTCAGAATTTATGACTGACTTGCCTTCCTTTTTAAATTGTAATTATACAAGCATTAAACAAACTTTTATTAAATATTTAAATAAAACTGTATATGACTGTTGTTTAAGGCGGGCCGGCATGGCCAGGTGGTTAAGGCACTCGACTCATAATCTAAATTAGGGACGGCTAGCGCAGAAAGCCCTCGAGTAGCTTTGCGCAAAATAAGAAAACAACAACAAACAACTGTTACATAGGAATACTCAAATTTCAGAAAGGAATTATTTTGTTGGAGGTGTCCAAAATGTTTATTCATTACTTGGTACAACAAATATGCAACACGCAAAGACGCTTCATAACACTGACAGAGCTTTATTATGCAAAGTCAGTTAAAATGACTCCGTTAAAATAAAATTTTGCACTTGCGACTAAACTGAGAAAATCCTCATAAAATTAAATTATTTTTTTTCACCTGAAGTAAAATAAATCTTACTGTGGACAGTTATAGCTTGTAATACTAGAGCGTAAAATGAGCCCACGCTTTATTGTGTCAGTGGCGCTGTTATCGGAGAAAATTTCACCGGAAAAATGAAATGTTGGTGATGAGTGAGAGCCGTTGTCGTGGTAAACTAATAATTGAGTCGTTTTTATAACTTTCACTGGGTTTCAGGAATTTGTGGAAGTTATCATCCAGTCAGTATACATAATACTGGACAAGTGTGGGTTTGATAAACTGTCAATTTCAAGCACGTGGTCGAGATGTCGAAAGAAACATTCATCGTGGTAAGAACTTAAGAAGTTTGTTAAAAAGTTAAAGCCAATAAAATTAATTACATACGCAATTTTTTTCTGTTGTATTTCTTACATATATACAAGGCGTAAGGTCTTGGTTGAATAACGGCGGTCTAATGGTATTTTTATAGTTTTACATAGTTACTGCTGATTTTAGAAACTGTGTGTTAAATAATAAGAGCAATTCTCGGTTATCCAAATCCCATTTGGCAATGTTATAAAATTACCGATAACACAACTGGATTCATACACACCCGCACACACACCAGTAAGGCAGAGTCCACGTCTGCATTGGTCATACTTATTTATTTTGCTGACTATATTTCGCTGCTATGGAATTGATGCAATTGATCGAGCAAATTAAATTGCCACGAATGAAAGTGTTTATGAGTTTCCGAAACAACTCGTATCTCACGCAGCGTTGCTTCAACATGCCCTAGGTGCAACCGCGTTCATGTGACGCCAGTACCCGGCAAAAGACGCACTTGACGTTTGATGCACTACTGCAACAAATTTTATAATGGTACATTGTACCACATTAATAATAATAAATATTTTCAATATGGAGGTTAGTTATCTGGTTTCTACCACTAAAGAACAAGAAAGAGCAGTTTTTAATCGAGTTCTCTAACGATAAGGCCGTGAACCGTGATAAATTTAGGGATCTTGATAACCGGGGATTGCTATAATAGTCACCATAGCAACAATTAGCACGTCGCGTTAACTTTATGTGGAAATTTTTATTGGATATTAGTTTTAAGATGCAAAACACATTTTTATAGAAAGTGAATGACTACTTGATTACCTCCACGAGAACGTGAAAAAAGGAAAATTATTATTGCTAGTAATGACTAAAACCAGTGGTTTATTCAAAAGAAGTTACTTATTGAAATACACAAATCTTATTGAAAATACAATTTCTTTTTCAATTTTTTAAGCTAGTTAATAAAACAAGTACGTATAAATTATTTAAAAACCATAAAAATGTGTCGCATACACTTGAAGAAAACGAAAAACTTGTTACACATGGATTTAACATTTGTTTATATTATTAAAATTAAGTGTATTAATCTTCAAGTTATGTAACACATTTTTGTGGCTTGTGAATTCCTTACATTTTACATACTTAAACAGTAACGACTTTTATATCATTCATCACTGAAACTTTGGAAACATTTATAAATTCTTTTTTTTTTTTACATAGATTCCTGATGACTTTAATGGATTTAATCTTCATTCTTTCTGTATCCCAAAACATTATGAAGATTCTCTAGAGACAGTGATAATACCGCATGGAATCATTCATGACAGGTATGCTTATCAGTATGTTTGTTTTGTTTTCACTTTCATAAATAATGATCATCTATAGCTTTAAAATTTCCATAAAATATTTTTAAAATTGAAAACTTAGGCTATCACAAACTGTGACAGGTGCTCATTCAATTATAAAAAAATTAGAAAAGTATAGTATTGGAACCTGTGGAAAAAAAACTACAACTTGTAGAAGGAGGAGACTATTTATATTTAGTTTTGTTCTGTGTCAAGATCTTTAAGCTTTTGATGCATGTAAATAAACACTTTCAAGTCCCTTTCAGTTCACTTAGTAAATTTCAGTATGTTACAAGATAACCTCTGAAGCAGACTTGAAACTTTCAGATTATAAGTTTGCATACAACAAGTGAAAATCAGAAGCATGATTAACAATCCAAAACATAACACTTCATTGTAATGTCAAAACTCTGATGTATTTTTGCTATTACTTATTTTTTTCCCTAAGTGTATTTTTATACCTAGAGATCTATCCTGAAGTTGTGCAATGAGTAATAAATATCTACACAAGAACTAGTGGCAAGTGTAATCAGAATGCTGTTTTCAGAAATCATTTGTTGTTGTTTTTGTCTTTTTTAGAATTGAACGACTGGCAAAAGATATTTCTTTTGAAATTGGGCAAGAGCCTTTAGTAGCCCTTTGTGTTCTTAAAGGTGGTTACAAGTTTTTACTGACTTGTTAGACAAAGTGAATCTATACAACCAATATTCTTCATGTTCAGTCCCAATTGCTCTGGATTTTATTCAGCTTAAAAGTTATGAGGTAACTTGTGTTTGATGTTGTATTTGTACATTATCTGTTTGTTATTTGATTTAAAGGAAACACAGTTATATGTTATTAGATTAAGAGTATTGATCAAATAAATATTGCTATATATTTGACCCCTATTTGAACATTTTAAATTAATGCATTGTGATTGTAATAAATTTATTGTAGTTAAAATGGATCCACTTAAATTAAATTTAAATTATGTATTCT
This sequence comes from Tachypleus tridentatus, assembly GCF_004210375.1. Taxonomy (NCBI): domain Eukaryota; kingdom Metazoa; phylum Arthropoda; class Merostomata; order Xiphosura; family Limulidae; genus Tachypleus; species Tachypleus tridentatus. The sequence goes on from NC_134836.1 coordinate 93,593,813, forward strand.
TGAGTTAAACTTGGTTCATGTAGATTTATATGCTGGCATATGTGTTGATATGCAGTTTTTTCTAATCTGGATTTTTTTTTTTAACTTTTAAAAATTTTATATAGAAGTATACAGTCTAGAAAACATGTCTTTTTATATCTGTGTATCTATATATGTTTGCTTTTTTAGTGTTTTGAGTAACCTTAATGATGCAATAATGTGTTGATTTCCATACAAAATCAGCTAAAATATACTTGAGAAATCATATACAAGCTGTAGCATCTTTTTTTTTTTTTACATTTATGTCATCAGTTTTTTTTATTTTGACTGCTAATGGATATATAGGATGACAAGTCTACTGGTGTAGTTCAAGTTATTGGAATTCAAGATTTATGGACATTGAAAGGAAAGGTTAGTTTAATATTTTGTATTTGTCTTAATAAATTTAATGTTTTAGGATAATGTTTTTAATATAAAAATTTAGAATACATGATGAGCAGATTAATTAACTAGTTGCACTTGTGGGATCAGTTCAGTAAGAATATGGAAATTATTGGAATGGATGGTTTACACTGAAGTAGGAATGGGCCTGGTATGTTTACAGCTATTAACTCAGCTGTGAGGGAAGTTTTAAACTACAAGTAGATAATGGTGAGAGTAAGGAAAAATGAAACAAAATTGAGATGTAGATTAAAGTTTAACATAGGAAATCAGTATAAGAATAGGCTTAATTTTTACAATTACAGTGCTAGAAATATAAGAAATAAAATAGATGACTTCAGGGAACTGGTAAGTATCCAAGATTTTGATATAATGGGAATAACTGAACTGTGGTTAAATGTAGACAATTTTGATGACAGAAATTTCTTTGAAGTACATGGTTATAGGTTATTTATTACGGACAGGGTAGTAAATAGTTTTAGTTTGGCTTAGAGGATGGGACAGCCAAGATGGTTTCTTGTTGTCCCTAAACTTTAGGTTGCTATTAATTTGAGCTGTGTTGATGTTTAAACAGCTTAATATATATATATATTTTTTGCATCTTTTTAATAAATCTCAGTGGAATGTATGAAATTGTACATGTTTGTCTAAGAAACATTTCTAATTGTCTTAAGTTAGTAACTAAGTTTAGTTCCTTAGTTTTTAAATTGTGCATGTTGTATATATTCATGAGAGGTTTAATTGTCTGTATTACTTTTTTGGTGTTAATTATATAAACTACAACTGGAGATGTAGAACATGTTTAAAAAACAGTTGCAAAAAATTGTTAATTTTATTTATAGAATGTGTTGGTAGTAGAAGACATTATAGATACTGGCCAAACCATGATGAAACTCCTTAAACTGCTTGAAACTTACCAACCCAAAACTGTGAAGGTAGCCAGGTAAAGGCTAGATTTTTTTAACACTAAATTGCTGTAGAAAAAAAAAAGAGCAATGGGTTATATTTACCAAATTTTAAATCAATGTTGGGCCATACCATTATAAATATATTACTGTAATGGCTTTCATGATAATGCAATATCTTAACTTTTCCAGAAATTTAAACATGTTTGATTGTGAAAAACTTTTATATTTCCATTATTAAGATATATGTGTATCTGTCTGTCTGTTTGTGTGTATTTGAAGTACCATTTCATACTTAGAACATTACCACATCTATTTTTTTTCAATTTATTTGGCATTTGTATTTATTGAAAATCTGGTGGTTGAAATACCTGTGCTAGAAATCAGTGTTAAAAGTTAATAGTAATACTGTATTATTGGTTTCAATAGTTAGTCCTACCATATGAAGAAAAAAAACACACACACACACACACACACACACACATATATATACAGCAATGTATATATTGCTGAATTTTTAAAAAAAAATATAGCCAAGGAAAAACTTGTAAAGATGCAGACCCATCATTTTAAGTCCACATTTGGCAATTAGGCATAGTATGTGATGTGATAATGTAATATTGCATGACACATTATATCATTATGATGAAGTGTGCAGTTGTTTGGTGAGTCATCTCAGTATGACATTAACCCAAAGATAGTATAAGATGAAATGAGGAACTGTTTGACATCAAGTTGCATTATTATTATTGTGCATGTAATCATATGCAGTCATTCCAATACGATCTTAGCCCAAGGACGCTGTATATTATGTCATTAAGTTGGTACTATTACATATTATAATTTATCTCGGACGAGTCACTGATTTGTTTTGTCATGTACAATATGTATTATGATTTTAAATAGCAAGAAATTTTAATTTAAAAGTTAACTAAATGTTAATATGTATCAAATTTATGACACTTGCCAACAAGATTGATATACAGTTTTCTTTTTTAACATGAATATATTTTAATATATGAATAACAACACAGCTTATAGTAATTGTTATTACAAATAGTTATTATAAACAATGGTTTATATGCAAGAGTTTTACAAACTTAGAAACAATACTGTGTCTTATATCTGGTCTGGAATTGGATCTTTTATCGACATTTACAGAGAGTGAATCAGTTCTTTGTTGATACACCTGCACACTTCTCTTGACAGCTAGCTAGCGTGAAGCACACATAAGCTTTCACCAATGACAGTATCTAATGTCCTTGTAAAAATGCTAACATCTAAAGTTAATTCACTGAAGTCAAACAGTTTGTAATGTTCAAAACCTATAATTGTTCTTGCCAAACCCTGTAGTGTTCCAATTATTAAGTGTTAATTCCAATTATAGCTTCTGAGGCTTGTAGCATACTAACTGTAGTAACCAACAATATTAATACTATAACTATCTCTTTGTCCATAAATTTATAAACTTTCAGGCAAGATTCTACAAAGTTCACCTGGCGACAATACTTACAATCACTAGTATTTTACATACATCATACAGTATTGATTCTTATGTTCAAAAATCTTCTACAAATTTAGAGAATAAGTGAGACTTGTACAATACACATTTAACAATATATGTTTCATGCAATTAAACTGAAGCAAATGTAGATATTAAAATAAATGTATAACAGTAAATTTGTTACAGTACATCTAACCATGTAATAATGCATTCCACTCTAATCTTAGTCAAATGACTCTGTACAATATAATGAGGTCATTAAGGTAGTGTGTGTTCTCTTGTAACAAACCATTCCCCTATATCTTTAGCCCAGGGACATTGTACTCTTAAGGTGGTGCATGTCTTAGCTTTCAAAAGAAAATGAAGTCTTTCTGCAAATGTGTTTATAATTGTATAATAACTGATAACAAGCTGAACCCATTAATTTAATTTATATTGGTAATTGAAATCTTTGTATGTAATGTGACTTAGTCTTGAAAGTTAAAAATCATTACATAATCATCAATTGGCCATTCAAAATGTAAGTAAGCATAATGTACATATTGTTTTTAAGCAGTTTTGATTCAGAAATACGTTTTGTATTGAATTATTTTCAGACATTTTATGTGTTACAGAATGTTTAGTCTGCATATCGTTTCTAAACAAGGTGGACGTAATTCGTGACTCTGTAAAATGTGGCATGTAAACTACTTCTGCTTCTAGCTGACCCCTTTATAAGAAGGGATCAGGTCATGGCTTGATTGATGATGACATATTAACCTTATGTTCCTGAGTGAACCTCTGACCTGTCACAGGTTGGATTAATTAGGAATTTGTAAATTTAACTTTTTCATTGCCCATAGTCTTCTGAATTTCCTAACATTATAGCACCCTCAGGATTATCGTGAACTGCACGTCTGACCTAACGACTGCAGCCCAAGGTGTCTAAAACTCAGTGTGTAAGATTGAAGATATGTACATCTTCTGTACCATCTGCTGATGATTTAAAGTGCACTTACCATAGTGATAGAAATTAAATTCTGGAAGAATCCTGAAGAAATACCTTTTCAAACACCTAAACAGCCTGCACATTATGCAAGATTACCAGACTGTAAATATTGTACATATCCTTCAATATTATATAAACTGTGCCTTTTTATTTAAATTTTTTTTTCTTACTTATCAATTTCTTTGCATTTAGTTCCAAATTGTAATTAGTTTAATCTGTGTTTCATTTTTGTCTGTATTGTTTAAATTTTGTTTGTATGTTATACATATGGTACATTTTAATATATGTAACTTTTGTAGGTTGTGGAATATCAGTTGTGTCACCAGTTTTAATTTTGATTGTTTATAACAACTCTGTTTGTACTGAATATTTAAATTTAATTAAATGTTAATATGTATCAAATTTATAATAATTGCCAACAAGGTTTATATACAGTTTTATTTTTTAACATAAATATATTTTAATATACAAACAAAAAATAATTTATAATAACAGTTAAACCATAATTTGTAATAACTACTAGTAATATGTATAAGAGTTATACAAACTTGCAAACAAAACTGAGTTTTATATCCAGTCTAGAACTGAATATTTTATTGACAATCCAGGTTCATTAAAAGCAAATTAATTCTGAGTTGATATTGTCACACACTTAAGCTGACTTTTAACCAAAGATGAAATTTAATTTTCTCATAGAAATGCTGATGTCTGAAGTAATTTACTGAAGTTGAATAGTTTGTAATGTTCAAAATTTATAAATATTCTACAAATTCTGTAGATTTTCTGATTAATTGGAGTTAATCACAATTATGTCTTTCTTGGTCTACAGCTTACCAATAATAATACTCATATACTTGTCTCTTGGTGCATCAGTTTTTATATACCAATAACGCAAGTTTCTTGAATTTTCAACAATGATTGATCACACTAGCATTTTCTTAAAACAAGTATTGTTGATTCTTACAGTTAAAAATTTACAAATTTCAAGAACAACTGGGACTTGTGCAATACATAGTCAAGAATATATGTCACATGCGAAAAAAGAAAACTATACAGAAACAAGCATAGGCACCAAAATAAATGTACAATGATAAATCCATTACATATACCATTGGTTTTTGGTATACAACAATTTAGTTTTTTGTCTGAATTTAAATTAAAAATTGGAATTATCTTTGTAATGTGCAGACATAAATTTAAAATATTATTAATTATTCTCCTAACCCTACAGGCCTGTTAGTTTAGATACTTTTGAATAAACTTATGGTGTCCTTGTTAATTTTGTTTGTGCTTTTCTTTGCTGTCTGTGTTTGATTTATTCTGTGTTATCTGGCTGCAAACAGTGAAAGATGATAAAAATGTGTGATATCTTGAGCTCATGTACTCACATTTCTCCTTCTTTCTTTTCTTTTTAACCATGTGAAGTTGGAAAAATTAAGGTTAACCTGAACAGACAAGTATACCCCAATGTAATTTATGTCTTATTTCTGCTAGTACCTCAGAAAAACCTGGGCATGTTACATTCTGACCCACCATATAATTTCTTCCCTGATGATGAATATGTGTTTTATGTCTGCTTTTATTTAAAGTATATTTTTTAATGTATTTATATACATGTATTATTTTGTTTCCTTCCATACAAAAATTAAACCTAAACATATACATACACACAAGTTCTGGTTTTCAGTCATGCTAAACATAACTAGTTCTAAAACCGTGTTGTATAGAAAATGAATGTTAAAATAAATTTTATACTTAGCAAATAACAGCCACCTTTAAAGTTTAGTGCCTACTCCATTTTCAGTGATTTTTCATGTTAATATTTGTTAGAAAGTTAAAAATTAAGTCAAATAGGTATATGTTTGACATTAGTTATGATAAGTTTATGGATGTTTTTGTTGTGTTATCTATAAATTTTGAACAATATTTCATTAGTATGGTATTTTCTTAATATTTCTTGAGTATAAACATATTGTCTAAATTTATTACTTTTCCATACAGTTGACTTAAGTCAGGGAAGCAGCATTGACTTTTTTCTTACATTACTCATCTCCCAATATAAATTGATTAAATTGAAAGAGCTAATACATTGTAGCTTAAACCATAATGAAAAACTTCATTTTGGATTTGCTTTTGTGTGGATTACTGGGAATTAGAGGATTTGGTTCAGATATTTAAAATTTTGTACTTAATGTGAATTATTTTAGAAATTTCTTGGATAGATATATAAATGTGTATATGAAGGACTATATCAAAGATTATGAGAAGAAGTGATATCATTTGGCTGATCTGCCTTTTTTTAACATCTTATTTTTCTTAAGTGAGTACAAGGTTAGAAAAATGAGCCATGAATTTAGACTCATTACGTCAGTTATTGCAAATTTAAATCACCAGAAAACTCAGCTTAGCAGAGCAGTATTAGATTTGTGTAAAACTATTCATTCTTTTTGTGAGAAGAATATTGCTTTCAAATATGTGTTTACAAGATGTATGTCATTTGGAAAAATGTTCTCTCATAAATTTAAAGTTGTTTCATTTGTGAGTGATATAAATTCTTAGTCTGTGTGATAGAAGGGTTTCTTTCATGGATAAAGAGTTTTGATTTGAGTAAAATTTTCAACTTGTTATACAAAATATACTGCATGCTGTGATAAAAATATTTTGTTCAACATGTTATCATCAGATAGGTGTGTTTGGTTATGGGCAGCATGAATTATTTGCACAAGTTGTATCTGTGTTCAACTATTTAGTATGTTTATAGAATTAAAGCTCTCATGGACATTAAAAAATTAATAAAAGTTAAGTATAATATATACAGGTGAATGTTATATTAACAAGTAAAAAAAGTAATATGCAAACATATAGCATATAAGTTTTATATTATAGAAACCTTATCCACTGGTGCACATGCATCTAATTTCCAATCTGTTAAGTATTTCTACCATAAATGTTCATAATGATTTAAAGTTTCATTTGAAATATAGTATATATATATATATATATATATATGTGTGTGTGTGTGTGTGTGTGTGTGTATGTATGGATGTACACTGGTCCTTATTAGGTTTTTTTTTTAGTTTAGTGGTTAAGAGAACAGAGCACTCATCAGGATATAGACCTGACTGTGAGTAATTGCTTTTCTTTATCATTTCTGAAAATATTCTAATTCATATTAATTTTCTTCTCCTTTGTTTGAATGTTTTTTAATTATACCTAATTTTTGTATATGTTGCTCCTTCCAAATAGGAAGCCCCCCAGTAGCACAGTGGCATGCCTATGGACTTGCATGCTAGAACCTAGGTTTTGATACCTATAGTGGGCAGAGCCCAGCTAGCATATTGTGTAGCTTTGTGCTTAATTTCAAACAAATAAACAATCCAAAGAAAGCTAAAGACAAAACATTGAACAAGTATTAAAATAAGCTTTTCTGGACATATTGATTCTTATTTTTTATTACCAAAAACGTATGGCTGTTTTCTTGTATACTCCTATTAATTAGTGATCAAAAATATAATTTTTTTCAGTTCTTATGTGATCTTAATACTTTGTCATTGTAAATTTTAGTATTAGCATATCTATCAACCAACTAATTGCTTATAAAGATTTTTTATAATCTATTGAAATAAAGAACTATTGGGCATTAGTTCAATTAATCATTTTTTAACTGATCATTTTCATTTCTCCAGTACTGGTATTTGTGACACTGAAGTCACAATTGTGTACATTTTACTGTTGTGTCATCATTACGATTGTGAGTAACAGCACAGTTTTAGAAATTTGTTTTCTAAGAGTTTATCCCTGCCATTGGATGGTGTCTCAGGTGATGGTGACACTGTCCAACTTGATTATGTTTTCAGCTTTTTAAGGGGTATAGGCCCTTTTAATTCTATTTAAGTTTCTTTTCTATCTGATTATCATTTAGGTTTTAGCTTGATATTCTTTAATTTTTTATAGTCTTTAACTTCTGATGTTTTTGCTGATTGTTTGGTTCAAATAGCCCAGTCGCTTTATGCCAACAAAATTCCAAACAATAATTCAATTAATCATAATTGAGAAAAATGAAAATTATTACACCCTGTATTCAACAGTAATTAAAAACATTATCTTTTTCTATAACTGAGAAAAATAAGTATTATAACTTATTTGTGTGAATTTATTGAACTGTGCTTTATTCGTCTTTTAACACTGACCCACCAGTTGTGTTTGTACATTAAGTTTCAATTTATGCACAAGTTACCCAAGCAGAAAATTTCCAAATTATTTTTCCCATACTGTAAATTAATATTTACTCCAAGAAACACATAGCAATTGCTCTAAGACTGAAATCAAAGCTAATATACATTTTTTTTTGCACACTTCTAAAGAAAGGTACAATTTAAAATAAAATAAAAATTGGTATATTGATAAACATTTTATTTGGTATATGCAGCACAGATATTTTTATTAGAATGGTGAGAGTTAACCACATTTTTGAGATACATTTGTGAGCACATTTTTCCTCCAAGTAGTGAAGTCAAAAGTTAAGTTCTGTACAGGTCCATTTTTTACTACTATTTGTCAATGAATGAAATAAAATGTACTGGATTGCAGTAAGATCAAATTCAATTCATAAGGAAATCTGTCATCCCTTTATAAGATAAGCTTTAAAACAAATGAATGGTCTTTAGATGGGAAAAATATTTCTAAGCATTTCAACAAATATAATTAATAAACCTCTGAAAAATAAGTAGAAATCTTAATTTTTTGATGTTAAAATTTTGAAATCCATACAGGAAATAAAATTTTAACTGTTAATTTTCAGCTAAAATATAAAGTACATGTGTACACATGTATGTGTGTGTGTGTGTGTGTGTGTATATATTAATGTATCTTAGGACGGCTGGTTTGGGCATAAACACTTACTAATAAAGCAGAGAACAACATTTCAACCCTCTTAAGTGACCTAAGAAGGTTGTAATGTTGTTCTCTGCTTTATTAGTAAGTGTTAATGCCCATACCAGCCATCCTGAGATACATGTTTATATATATATTAGTATTTTCATTATACCTGTTGTCTAGATGGTATTTAAATAGAACAAAATGTATTTGAAATACATTTATGTAATGAAGCGTAGTTGCAATGATAAAATTTCTATACTACAAACATTTTTATTGCATTCAAGTTTAAGCTTCTAAAGAGTGATAATATTTTAATAAACACTGATAATCACTTGTAATTTGTAGTGATAATTTAATTTTGCAGCCTACAGAAATGCTTTACAAGTAATTACAGTGTATCGTTCCTGTAGAAATCACATTGTAACTTCAAGAGTTAATGTACAAGTTAGTTTAAAGCAATCTTTTCTAATGTGTGTATCACATGTTAATGTGCAGTGTGCTGCAAAATAATTCCATTTTCCTGTATCCATTTAAAAAAACAAACAATGACAATAAAATATGTTAGAATGTAATAATACAATTGTATGTCATTTTATATACTATAGGCTGCTTTTCATGTGTTTGTGTGTGAGGCTTCATTTTCACTTTACTGTGGGCATTGCAGTTAGTGGTGTGCTACAGTTTCTTTTTTTTGTAGTTTCCACATGTGCCTTTGAAGAAAAATATTTGGGAAGCACTCATTTAGGGAATAGTAGTATATAATTTAGTTTTTTTTTTACTTTTATAAGATTCCAATCTGCACAGACATTAGATATGCTCAGTCATACTTATGAAAACAGTTTACAGCACACAACACTTTCTGACAAGTTTTAAGCATTTCTGTATGTTTGATGTAATGAAATATAACAAGTAGAAAAAAACAATTGTAACCACAAATGCTATATGAAACACTTGTCCTTGCTTCTGTGTGGGATGAAAGAGTTGAAAGAGTCAAGTATAAGCCAGATGAACTGACTAGATAATCTAAGAATTGTATCATCACTTTTCCTTTCATTAGCACTTGATACTTAAGTAATAAACAGAAACCCCCAAATTGTAAGTGAACTGGCAAAGGAACATCCCTAAACATTTATTATAAAGACCTAAATAAACTCTATTTGTCTTAGCATTATACCCATTACTTTTGATATAAAAAAAACAAACAAAAAACTTAGCCTACACATATATAGAGGAATAACCAACCATATGATCTTAATTATATTGTTTCTTTGAAAAGTAAAGTAACTTTTACTGTATATATATATTTTGTTGTCTTTTTTTTTTTTTTTTCTAATAGACTGTGGGTTTGAAGTCCCAGCCAAGTTTATTGTGGGATATTCTATTGACTATAATGAGCATTTTAGGGACCTCAATGTAAGTATAATGTCTTTTTGTTGTTTTTTTTATGTAAATTGTTTTTGGGATGAAGTTAAATGAATATTGATGAATGCAGTTGTGTTGTGAACTGTACTTTTATCATTGTAAGTATTGTTTTGAACTAAAATGCAATTTGTGTAATAATTTTACAAGTGTTGACCATGAGCTTGGATTTAAGATAATGGTCAAATGGCAGACTTTCCATAGAAGTGGACTTTTACTGAAAATCATGATTTTAATTTTTTTTAGGAAATGTTCCTCGTGTTCAGTCATACTAGAAGCATTTTGAATTTCCGTATGATATGTCATCTACGTTAAAAATGCAAGACATTTTAGCTTCTGGATTGGTTTGTCATCCATTTTAAAAAAAAGGGAATAAATAGATTGATTTGTACACATGAATAACTAATCCACATTGCAGGTTTACAGATGACAACTATCAGAAAATTAGCTTCAAATTATATAAATGCTTTACATTAATATTACTTTCAAGAAGATTTGTCAGGCCACTGTAACAAAATGTCTTCTTTTGATAATGATAAAGACTCAAAAAATGGTTTTTGATAATTTCAGTCTTTAGACATTGTTCTAGTATAAAGGAGTAATCATGATATGTTAGGTAAATTTACCAGTGTAGTGGTTTGTCATTACATCTATGAGTCATGGTTCAACTTGGAACATGTTTAGGAAGTGTATATTTAGTTGTTTGTGAATTCCTAGCCATTTTACATTGTAATGCAATCATATGACCTTAAGGATTTATGGCATTTTCAAAAGAAGCACATTCATATAGTAACATTATCAAATAATGTTGAGCTAAAAGACATAACATCTTTAGAAAAGAGACAAAGAAGTGAAGAAAAAACATAGTGCTTAGGGCAGTAACAAGCCCAAAATCCCACACACACCAATCTGAGACAAAGTGTAGGTTCTGGTTACAAATAAAAAACCCTCCATCTCAGTAAGCCATGTGATAAAGCTATTCATACTCACTGGTCCTGTTAAAAACATAATAAATTACAATTTAAATAACTGAAGACTGACAATGCCAAAACTTTCCAGCCTGCAGCTGTACTTTAAACTCAATGGATGTCTTTATAAGAGAGGCAGGTAATAAATTTGGAATGCAAGAAATCCTCTGTTGTATTACTGATATGAAATTCCTTGATAAAACTGTGATGGCCTTTTGTGCTTTTGGTCTGTTTAAGCATGATCTTGAAATGCTATGGTCATGTAAAGTGTCTAGGGTCTATGGAAACTTCATATTCCTTTGGAAAAGCTTAAGATAGCAAACAGCAGTGTTCAGTACAGTTTTCTGATAACTATATGTAATCATATATCTTGATTTATAATGTCTGTTAACATTTAACTTGTTCTTATTAATTCATATCATTTAAATTAAGTATAACTTAATCAAGCAGTTGAAAGTGTAAATATAACTTTCAAAACACAAAGCCTATAAAGAAGTATTTTGCAGTAACAAAAGCACTTTTCAAGTAAACTATGTTTTGCCATATTATCGTCTATTCCATGAGACTTAGAGCTTACCACCTAACAAGACATTTTTTGTTGCTAATGAATTACCTCAACTAGAATGAATTGATTTTTCAGAAAAAAATGAAATAGAAAGTCTATAATCTGAGTGCTTTCAAAAGGTGGACCTTTCTTCTTCAGGAGCAAACTGAGAGTCTTCAGAATTATCTTTATATCTTAATGGTTCTTAGTAGTCTTATGGTTAAGTAATGTTAATGGTTCTTAGTAATTTTATGGTTAATTAATGTTGATGGTTCCTAGTAGTTTTATGGTTAATTAATGTTAATGGTTCTTAGTAGTTTTATGGTTAATTAATGCATTATCTCCCTCTGCATTTTACTTTGCCTTAAATTTTGTTCATTCAGAAATTTAAAATCATTGGATTGTTTCTATCATTATCTGTATACTTCCCACCATTTGGTGCATTTTTAACCAAGTAATTAACAAATAAAGAACATTTTTCTTGAGGTAATTAAGGATTCATTTGGTAAGTATTTAATTGACTATGTTGTTCTTTTAGACCTCCAGAACATCAATATTAATTTTGTGCTGTTTCTAGACATGTTTAAAAAGTATTTATGTTTTTGCCCTACTGCGTGTGCTCTCTAGCCAGCTTAATTTCCTTTTCTAACTTGCTCGAAAAGTTGGTTATGTAATGGGTTACTTCATCTCTCCCCTTTCCTCCTACTAGACTACTGAACAGAGAACTTTCTACTTCTAAAACTATTCCACTTGGAAGATGTGGACAGATTTATGAATGAAAATCTTAAAAACATTTTCTATGTTATGCACTTCTATTACATTATAAACTTCTATTTATACTGATTCCATCTTACTGTGATATCTCTCTGCGATGGCCTTAGTTCATTGTCCAGCCAGAGGTACATTAGTACATTTCAAATGTACATTTTTAAAGTAAAAAGGAAAAGAAAATGTTAATTATCATTGAACAAATCAAGTTCATTTCTTCATTTCCTCCACTCCCGGGTAGGCTTGGCATGGCCAGGTGGGTTAAGGTGTTCGACTCATAATCCTATGGTCATGGGTTTGAATCCCTGCTGCACCAACCATGCCTGCCCTTTCAGCCATGGGGGCATTATAATGTGATGATCAATCCCACTATTCATTGGTAAAAGAGTATCCCAAGAGTTGGCGGTGGGTGGTGATGACTAGCTGCCTTCCCTTTCTGGTCTTACACTGCAAAATTAGGGATGGCTAGTGCAGATAACCCTCGTGTAGCTTTGGGTGAAATTTAAAAAAAAAAAAAAATCATTCTTTGGCATGTTTTTCATATCTTGTACATTGATATTGTAATATTCTTTTGAACATGAATACAAGTCTTTATTTAATTATATTATTTTTGTGTTTCACAAAAGATTTGTTTGAGGTAAACATGCTTATGAAATAGATCATTTGTTTTTTCTTTTACAGCATATTTGTGTAATTAATGATTATGGAAAAAAGAAATATGGATCAGCAGCTGTCAAGAACAATCTAAGATACAGTGTTTGAAGATAAAACCAGTGATGCTATAAATGTATTAGATGAATAATAGTATTACATAATTATGGCTTTGTGAATTGTTTTAAAATTTAAATATGTAAGTGAGCATTCTAGATATTCAGGAGCAAAAACAGTATACTGGTAAAAATGTTGATCTTTGTTTCATTTTTAGAAGCAGATCAGCAAAAAGTGGAAAAAAATAATATGTTGCATCTTGAATATTTGCAAAACACCAAAATCAAAAAATAATAATGCATTTTGATAAATGTGTGGCAAAGAATTAGTCAAATTTGCTTTTCTGCATCCATATTAATTTAAGTTATATATAGAAATGCTTATGTCAGAAAGTAAGATATTGTATATAAGAACACTTACAGAGCACTTGTAAATCATTAGAATGTGTATCTGTTTCAGTTTACACTTTGAAACATACCAAACTACTAAGCAAAATGCTAATGTACACCAAAGGAGTTAGGCTAAAATGTCTTCTGTTTTTTGTTGTTTTTTTCATGTTAACGAATAAAGCTAAATTTAAACTCTTGCATGTATATAATGATTGCAGGCAAGTACTTTTTATTAGCTTCATTCTCATTTGAATATAAATTGCAAATCATAAAATGGAATGTTTTTCTCATAAATGAAGGAACATGGTTTTTTGCAACATAAACTTAGCATTTTCAAGTGCAAGACTGAGAAAATTATGTGTATCACACACATATTACAACTTGCTTGTAAGAATCAATCAGTGAGAAGTGATTATTTGATGGGACACAGTCATTCACTTCATCTGTGTGTAGATCCAGTTTTTAAACATGTTAGAAATCTAGGATATTTATTGATGTTGAAGTTTTCATATTCTATTTGAAGTCGCTTATGATTTTTCTGATTGCAGGGTTTATTATTATGTAAGTTTGTGTTTTCATAAAATTTCCATGATTAAAAAATGTCTAGGAACAAGGAATGGTTTTTAACAAGTGATCACCTAAATTTCATGTTGACATCTAGTTTGTATTTTTTACACAATGAACCCAAGATTTATTTTATCCAAAAAAGCAAGACCCATATAAAGAAACAAAGTGCAAGGTACAGTGCCACTGAAATCTATGTCACATATGTTGTTCTTTTTTTTTCACAAGTGTTAAGAATATGTTTTACATGTCACAATGATTGTTTTAACTATTAAGTATGGACTTATTTAATAGTAGAGATTAACAAGTCCATCCATGATGATGAGAAACCCACTTTGAGTAAAAATGTTTTCTAAAGATGGTTGGTTGGATATTAAAACTTTAGTTAAAATGAAGTACAAAACAACATTTTGATCTTCTTAGGTTAACAAAGAGAGTTTGCAACAGAATACAGAGATCAATAAGGTTTCCAAATAATTTATACATTAAAGAAAAACAAGAAAAAACTCCCTATTAAATACCTAAGTAGAAACTGACCATTCAAAGTTTTGGTTACAAGATAGTAAGTGGATATATACTAATAATATGCTAAACAGATTGCAACATTTTGGTATAATGAATCAATAATTTATAAATCAGTAACTTTTTCATTTGTTGTCTACCTGTTCATATCAGTAGGGCTTAGATGGTTTGGACCATCAGTACAAGATTTCTCCAATGAACTTGACTGGTTCATGGGCATCCATATTTTATATTCCAATTAATATGACTCCAGGGGCTCGGGAGTATCTCTGCAGACTTACAATGTTAGAAACCTGGTTTCAATACCTGTGGTGGGCAGAGCACAGATAGCCTATTATTTAGTTTTGTACTCAATTGCAAACAACAATCAATAAATGTATAAAGATTTTTTACAAATGGTAAACATCCTGCATATACTTAAGTATCTTTCAACACAACAGATGATGCTACATATTGAATATACATGCATAGTTTCTAAAGATAAAGTATATATTTTATAAAGGTATAACCAAAAAAAGTAGACAAACAAAAGTGTTATAAAGTTATATATTTTAAAATGTAGGGATCCTGCTACAAAATTAATAAAACAAGAATTAAAATCATAATCACAGATTTCTAAAATTTAATATTTACTTTGGCAGCTTTATAACTTATCTGTAGAACAAAATAAAGATTACATTTTATGAATTTGTAATTGTGGTTTTAATTATTGTAAAAGTTATAGCTATCAGGATTATATGGCTACACCAAAAGTTTATAGATGTTGCGTTTGATCCATGAACGTGTAAAAACTGAACAAATAAATTGGAAAAAAAAAATTTTAACAGAAGGTAGGGATTATCTGTAGAATTGGTTTAAGTACTATCCAAAACAAAATAAATGCTGCAATAGAAAAGTAGACAAATAAAGTTTTACTAGTTGGATAAATTTTAAAGTAGGGATTGAAAGAACTATTACATATTATTGTTATCAGAAAATAAAATGCAAACATCATAGTATTATGACTAAAACAAACTGAGATATAAGAGTTCTTATTTTAATGTAATATTTGTACACCAAGTGAATATATCTGTGTAATGTAACACCATTAGTATGGCTATTGTATTAGATTTGAAATATATGAATGGGTGTATTGTATGGCTAGTTTCCTGAAAAGTTATTTCAAAAGCACAATTGACAAATGTCACAAATTTTGATACATCCTGGGAAAAGTTTGTATTAATTCCGTCCAATAATGTGCTTAAATATTTTTTATAAAAATAAGAATTTAATTGTTGTTTAATAATGCAAACAAGTTTACTAGTATCAGTAAGATTTTAATACATAAGTGTCATCTGTTACATGTAAAGAGTGCATGATGATACACTGTGGTTTTTAATTTTTCTTCATTGATAAAGATATTAGAATAGTTATTTAGCAGTCTTGAGTCAATACCTTTACAGTATCTCTATAAATACTCTTTTTAGTATTAATATTAAGAATTTGTAAGTTGTTTTTTTTAGATCTTAACATGACTTCAACATTTCATTAGGTTGAATAAAGTTGTTAATAAGAAATAGAGTGATATTTGAGCAAAATGTGTTGAAAGATAAATATTTTGCTGAGTATATAAAAACTTTACTTGCATTGCTTAACATAGAACTGAAACCATATGAATTAAAAATTAAGGCAATTGTATACACTCTAACAAAACAGCAATGGTCACTTGTAGGATAAATAAAACCATAATACATGTTGCACATTGGAAACAGCAAAAGGTATTTAGAATTATACAGCAAAAATAATAATAATAAACCATGTATCAGATTTAAACTTGTTGGAAGTATAGTATGTGTTAAAACTGGAGATTAAGACTAGTTGTAATTTTTTCAATCCACAGTATTTTACATCTAAGTTGAGAATTATTACTTGTAGTTGTGAAAAGATGAAACTTTTTTTCTTCAAAGTTGGAAATAAATTATGTTAAGAGCATTTTCCCAAGTGTGTTACAAGTTATTTTAAATCTCTCATTTAATTTGGAGTGACCTAAAAGTGGTAGGCTGTTGAATGGCTGTCTTCTTTCTTCTCTCTCTAATCAAAACAAGGACAGCTATTGAAGATAGTCCTTGTGTAGCTCTGTTCAAATATGATATGAAATATATTATCAATCTTAAATACTTGTTTAACTGTCAATTTAGTTAATGAAGAAATTAAAGTAATCTATCTGTTAAAACATAAACTGTGTGAAGTAACAGAATATAAAACCATCTGTGAGTTAATGTTATCAGTTTATTTCCCTAAAATCTCCAGTTAGTATCAACAGTCCCACATCATTAGTAATGTCAGGTAATCAAATGATATTTGAAAATTGACTTTACATTTATATCTGTAAGAGGATAGTGTATACTTATGGTCTGGTTTTACATGTTAGCATATTATTTTTTGAACCTTGGTGTTGAATTTAACACTAGATGTGTCCCTCAAATGCAGGAAAAAAACGGGTGTTTTGGATGGTGAGACAAGAAATGTCTACATTTGGTAATTTAAAAATACATTTACAGGTAAAGCAGATGTGTCTCATGAAACATATTGTGATTCAGAATATATATTGCACTTGACTACAAATGTTTTCTACATGGAGTTAGAATCAAAGATGGAAGACTTTATGAATGGTCT